>NC_069502.1:937135459-937407959 GCF_027579735.1 Bombina bombina | reverse complement strand
GTATGTGATATAATGTATCAGTACTGTGATATAATGTATCAGTACTGTATGTGATATAATGTATCAGTACTATATGTGATATAATGTATCAGTACTATATGTGATATAATGTATTATATTATCAGTACTGTATGTGATATAATGTATCAGTACTATATGTGATATAATGTATCAGTACTGTATGTGATATAATGTATCAGTACTGTATGTGATATAATGTATCAGTACTATATGTGATATAATGTATCAGTACTGTATGTGATATAATGTATCAGTACTGTATGTGATATAATGTATCAGTACTGTATGTGATATAATGTATCAGTACTGTATGTGATATAATGTATTATATTATCAGTACTGTATGTGATATAATGTATCAGTACTGTATATGATATAATGTATTATATTATCAGTACTGTATGTGATATAATGTATTATATTATCAGTACTGTATGTGATATAATGTATTATATTATCAGTACTATATGTGATATAATGTATCAGTACTATATGTGATATAATGTATCAGTACTATATGTGATACAATGTATCAGTACTATATGTGATACAATGTATCAGTACTATATGTGATATAATGTATCAGTACTATATGTGATATAATGTATCAGTACTAAATGTGATATAATGTATCAGTACTGTATGTGATATAATGTATCAGTACTGTATGTGATATAATGTATCAGTACTATATGTGATATAATGTATCAGTACTGTATGTGATATAATGTATCAGTACTGTATGTAATATAATGTATCAGTACTGTATGTGATATAATGTATCAGTACTGTATGTGATATAATGTATCAGTACTGTATGTGATATAATGTATCAGTACTGTATGTGATATAATGTATCAGTACTGTATGTGATATAATGTATTATATTATCAGTACTGTATGTGATATAATGTATTATATTATCAGTACTATATGTGATATAATGTATTATATTATCAGTACTGTATGTGATATAATGTATCAGTACTGTATATGATATCATGTATTATATTATCAGTACTGTATGTGATATAATGTATTATATTATCAGTACTGTATGTGATATAATGTATCAGTACTGTATGTGATATAATGTATTATATTATCAGTACTGTATGTGATATAATGTATCAGTACTGTATATGATATAATGTATTATATTATCAGTACTGTATGTGATATAATGTATTATATTATCAGTACTGTATGTGATATAATGTATTATATTATCAGTACGTGTATGTGATATAATGTATCAGTACTATATGTGATATAATGTATCAGTACTATATGTGATATAATGTATTATATTATCAGTACTGTATGTGATATAATGTATCAGTACTATATGTGATATAATGTATCAGTACTGTATGTGATATAATGTATCAGTACTGTATGTGATATAATGTATCAGTACTGTATGTGATATAATGTATCAGTACTGTATGTGATATAATGTATCAGTACTGTATGTGATATAATGTATTATATTATCAGTACTGTATGTGATATAATGTATCAGTACTGTATATGATATAATGTATTATATTATCAGTACTGTATGTGATATAATGTATTATATTATCAGTACTGTATGTGATATAATGTATCAGTACTATATGTGATATAATGTATCAGTACTATATGTGATATAATGTATCAGTAATATATGTGATACAATGTATCAGTACTATATGTGATATAATGTATCAGTACTATATGTGATATAATGTATCAGTACTATATGTGATATAATGTATCAGTACTGTATGTGATATAATGTATCAGTACTGTATGTGATATAATGTATCAGTACTGTATGTGATATAATGTATCAGTACTATATGTGATATAATGTATCAGTACTGTATGTGATATAATGTATCAGTACTGTATGTGATATAATGTATCAGTACTGTATGTGATATAATGTATCAGTACTGTATGTGATATAATGTATTATATTATCAGTACTGTATGTGATATAATGTATCAGTACTATATGTGATATAATGTATTATATTATCAGTACTGTATGTGATATAATGTATCAGTACTGTATATGATATAATGTATTATATTATCAGTACTGTATGTGATATAATGTATTATATTATCAGTACTGTATGTGATATAATGTATCAGTACTGTATGTGATATAATGTATTATATTATCAGTACTGTATGTGATATAATGTATCAGTACTGTATATGATATAATGTATTATATTATCAGTACTGTATGTGATATAATGTATTATATTATCAGTACTGTATGTGATATAATGTATTATATTATCCGTACTGTATGTGATATAATGTATTATATAATCAGTGCTGTATGTTATATAATGCAGTGTTTTTCAACCAGTGTGCCGTGGCACACTAGTGTGCCATGAGAGATCCTCAGGTGTGCCACGGCAGACTGACAACAGTGTGACATATTTTTTAAACTTTGCTTGTTTTTTACTCCCAGTGCAGGGGTAGTTTGTAGGAGGCATGGCATAACAGCACAATACATACAGTATGTGTGTGTTTGTGTGTATGTGAATATATATATGCTGTATTAGGCTACAATGTGTGATTTTTTTAAAAATTTTGGGATGGTGGTGTGCCACAGGATTTTTTAATGTAAAAAAGTGTGCCACGGCACAAAAAAGGTTAAAAATCACTGATATAATGTATAGTATTATTAGTACTGTATGTGATATAATGTATTGTATTATCAGTGCTGTATGTGATATAATGTATTATATTATCAGTGCTGTGTGTGTGATGGGATATATCATATTATCGGACTATAAGTGATATAATTTATTATATTATCGGACTATATGTGATGTAATATTTTTTCAGTACTGTATGTGATATAATAAATTATATATATATATACACATACACTGTATAATATATATGTTATATATTTTTAAAAGTTTATTCAACAGTACAAGCAGTTTCAAACTAAAATTAAATGCTCGTGAGACTTGGGTAGTGGACTGGGAAGGTTGCACTTTCAAAATGTTTTTTTTTTTTGCCCTTGGAGCCAGATTCTCTAGAAATTGCCCTGCCAGCTGCAGAATATATAAAATGTATGTAAAAACTGTTTATTTTAGTTTATTTTTGTATTTTTTGTCTTAGCTTGCCCTACTCTTGCTTAATTTAAAGGGAAACTAAAGTCAAAATTAAACTTTTATGCATCAGATAGGGCATGCAATTAAAAAATGTTTAAATGTACTTCCATTATTAAATTCTGCAGCCTTTTTATATGCACACTTTCTAAGGCAGTAGCTCCTATTGAGCATGTGCAAGAGTTCACAGTACATACGTATAAGTCAGTGATTGGCTGAAAGCTGTCACATCATACAGGGGGCAGGAAAATAAAAGAAAATGTTGAAATTTGTCAAAAAAAAATACTGCTCATTTGAAATTAAGAATAAGTGTTTTTGCATTGTCTTTGTATTAAGCATCTGTTGATTATGCAACTCTACTGTATCTAATGGTTCTTTATTATTATTATCAGGTATTTGTAAATGTCAGTCTGCACTCCAGCATACTTTTTTCAAAATCCAGCGAAAGTGAGAACTTGATAAGGCAGCGCCAGCCGCTGATGGTCAAAGATAGATAATCAGTATTGTATAAGTAATTTTTATTTCTTGAAATCTGTAACATGGATTACTAGATCCAGGTTTCTCAGCCTTGTTATGTCTATCCACAAAATAATAACCCATGTGTCTATGCATGCAAATAATAAACAAAGAACATATGCGCGAGACAGTTGTTTTTGGCATGAACGCTTTTATAACTAATAAACACTGCACACTTTGCAATCTTTATACAAGCACATACATGTATTACATTCCTTAGTTGCATGCTGTTAAATCTTATTTCTTCCTAGCATGGATTTTCATTCCCCCATTGGTTTTGGAACTTTAGCATAAGCGTGCAATTTCACACTGAGTTTCCTCCGGGCATAACAAAGCGTTCGTTTCAAACACTTCATTATAAAAAAGCTGTACTGCAACCATAAGATAATTCTATCCCTCAAATTCAGCCATCACAACTGTTTAGTGAGTGAAGCCTCTGGCAAGATAAGGAAACTGCTTTAATGGTTAACCCATGCTATGAAGGGCTTTTAAATGCCAATTTAACAAAAGGGAACATAGTTCTAACTATCTTTTAGTTTAAATATTTTTTTTTAATTAAAAAAATGCATTAAATGGATTCATGAAAGTGATAATGTGGATACAAATATTTTCAAGTCACATACACATAGCTACTGTATACGATCTCTTGATAAATGACTCAGATGTTTTAGCAGACAAAAACCTAGTGATCTATTTATTCAAATTTTTCTTTCATGATTCAGAGAATACCATGTTAAACAACTTTCTAATTTACTTCTATTATCTAATTTGTTTTATTCTCTTGATATTCTTTACTGCAAAGCATATACAGATAGGCTCAGTAGTTTCTGATTGGTGGCTGCACATAGATGCCTCATGTGATTGGCTCACCCATGTGCATTGCTATTTCTTTAACAAAGGATATCTAAATAATGAAGCAAATTAGATAATAGAAGTAAATTGGAATGTTGTTTAAAATTGTATTCTATATCCGAATCTTGAAAAAAATTTTTTTGGGTTTAATGTCCCTTTAAGACTGTCCTTATAATAAAAAAAGACAAAACAAGCATCAGTGTTCTCCACAGAAAGTATGAAGTAGTTGAGTGGGGCAGTATAATACTTTGCAATATAAAATGATCTGTTCTTTAAAAATGTTGCATAAGCTACCCAAAGCACAAAGTAATTGCATAATTTAAAGGGATATGAAACAAAACAATTTGCTTTTGTGACAGAGTATAACATTTTAAAAAGTTTTCGAATTACTCCTGCTATCAAATTTGCTTTGTTCCCCCAGCCATGATATTCAGTATTGAAGAGATACCTAGGTAGGCATATGAAGAACTACATGACAGGAATAGAATTGACATGTGGTGCTCTTGCAAATGGAAAACATTCTTGCAAAACTGCTGCCATAGAGTGCTCCAGAAATGGGCCGGTTCCTAAGAACAACCCTGCTTTTAAACAAAAGATACCAAAAGAATAAAGAAAATGTTATAATAGAAGTGAATTAGAAATGTGTTTAAAATCACATGCTCTATCTGAATCATGAAAAAAATATTGGGTTTCCTATCCATTTAACATAAATTGATTTAAATGATAATTTGTGCAACAAACATTGAAAGAAATTAATATTAGTTAATTTTTGTTTAACCCCTTAACGATGCATGTCGTACATGGTACATCACACACAAACTGGTCTTTAAAGACCAGCGACGTACCCTGTACACTGTTGAGGGTTTCAAGCGGCTGGAAGCAATCCTGATCGCTTCCAAACGCTTTCAAGGTATTGCCGTGATGCCTCGATATTGAGGCATCACGGCAATATCTTTTTTGGCACACCGATGCAGAGAGGGCACACGCTGTTTGTATATAATTTCAGTGAGAAACCCAAAGTTAGTAAAAAAACTTTTTTATTTGATCGCATTTGGCGGTGAAATGGTGGCATGAAATATACCAAAATGGGCTAGATTAATACTTTGGGATGTCTACTAAAAAAATATATATACATGTCAAGGGATATTCAGGGATTCCTGACAGATATCAGTGTTCCAATGTAACTAGCACTAATTTTGAAAACAAAAATGGTTTGGAAATAGCAAAGTGCTACTTGTATTTATTGCCCTATAACTTGCAAAGAACATGTAAGCATTGGGTATTTCTAAACTCAGAACAAAATTTAGAAACTATTTAGCATAGGTGATTTTTGGTGGTTGTAGATGTGCAACAGAATTTGGGGGTCAAAGTTAGAAAAAGTGTTTTTTTCTCTCCATTTTTTCATCATATTTTATAAAAAAATTTATGGTAAATTATAAGATATGATGAAAATAATGGTGTCTTTAGAAAGTTCATTAAATGGCGAGAAAAACGGTATATAATATGTGTGGGTACAGAAAATGAGTAAGAGGAAAATTACAGCTAAACACAAACACTGCAGAAATGTAAAAATAGCCCTGATCCTTAAGGGAAAGAAATTAAAAAATGGCCTTGTCCTTAAGGGGTTAATATTGGCTTATAGTTTAGACAGGTTGTAAACAAAATAAATGTGGTGGTGTGCATATTAAGGGCAAGATTATGACTGGAACAATATTTAACGCTCCCGCTCGAGCGTTAACTGCGCTACAAGTAAGCTTTTTGCACTCAACAGGTTGGGCTCTTATTATTTGAGTTGAACGTAAACTGTTTTTGCTCTCACACTAACCCAACGAGCACACAAAGCCAAACCTACAATTTTGCACGCACATTCACATATTCCCCCACAGAAGTCAATGGAGTAAAAAAAAAAAAAACATTGGAAAAAAAACCCACACCCTTCTCGCACGCATATTCTCAAGTGTGCTAACCTGACATGAAAATATGACACATTCACATTCTAATGTTCTTCACACATTCAATCTATATATTGATAAACACACACATATATGAGATGGTATTTTGGTACAATATATATCTATGCCTAAATATATACCTAAATATATATATATATATATATATATATATATATATATATATATATATATACATACAGTGGATATAAAAAGTCTACACACCCCTGTTAAAATGTCAGGTTTCTGTGATGTAAAAAAATGATACAAAGATAAATTATTTCAGAACCTTTCCACCTTTAATGTGACCTATAAACTGTACAACTCAATTGAAAAACAAACTGAAATCTTTTAGGTAAAGGGAAATAAAAAAATAAAATAAAATGGTTGCATAAGTGTGAACACCCTTAAACTAATACTTCATTGAAGCACCTTTTGATTTTATTACAGCACTCAGTCTTTTTGAGTATGAGTTTTTCAGCATGGCACATCTTGACTTGGCAAGATTTGCCCACTCTTCTTTGCAAAAACACTCTAAATCTGTCAGAATGCGAGGGCATCTCCTGTGCACATTCCTCTTCAGATCACCCCACAGATTTTTAATTGGATTCAGTTCTGGGCTCTGGCTGGGCCATCCCAAAACTTTAATCTTCTTCTGGTGAAGCCATTTCTTTGTTGATTTGGATGTATGCTTTGAGTCGTTGTCATGCTGAAAGATAAAGTTCCTCTTCATGTTCAGCTTTCTACCAGAAGCCTGAAGGTTTTGTGCCAATATTGCCTGGTATTTGGAACTGTTCATTATTCCCTCTACCTTGACTAAGGCCCCAGTTCCAGCTGAAGAAAAACAGCCCCAAAGCATGATGCTGACACCACCATGCTTCACTGTGGGTATGGTGTTCTTTTGGTGATATGCAGTGTTGTTTTTGCGCCAAACATATCTTTTGGAATTATGGTCAAAAAGATCAACTTTGGTTTCATCAGACCAGAACACCTTTTGCAACATGCTTTTGGGAAACTTCAGATGTGTTTTTGCAAAATGTAGCCGGGCTTGGATGTTTTTTTTGTAAGAAAAGGCTTCCGTCTTGCCACTCTATCCCATAGCCCAGACATATGAAGAATATGGGTGATTGTTGTCTCATGTACCACACAGCCAGTACTTGCCAGATATTCCTGCAGCTCCTTTAATGTTGCTGTAGGCCTCTTGGCAGCCTCCCAGACCAGTTTTCTTCTCGTCTTTTCATCAATTTTGGAGGGACACCCAGTTCTTGGTAATGTTACTGTTGCACCATATTTTCTGCACTTGGTGATGACTGTCTTCACTGTGTTCCATGGTATATCTAATGCCTTGGAAATTCTTTTGTACCCTTCTCCTGACTGATACCTTTTAACAATGAGATCCCTCTGATGCTTTAGACGCTCTCTGCGGACCATGGCTTTTGCTGTAGGATGCGACTAACAAAATGTCAGGAAAGACCTACTAGAACAGCTGAACTTTATTTGGGGTTAATCAGAGGCACTTTAAATGATGACAGGTGTGTACTGACTCCTGTTTAACATGATTTTTAATGTGATTGTTTAATTCTGAACACAGCTACATCCCCAGTTATTAGAGGGTGTGCACACTTATGCAACCATATTATTTTTTTTTTATTTTTTTATTTCCCTTTACCTAAAAGATTGTTTTTCAATTGAGTTGTACAGTTTATAGGTCACATTAAAGGTGGAAAAAGTTCCTAAATGATTTATCTTTGTCTCATTTTTTTACATCACAGAAACCTGACATTTTAACAGGGGTGTGTAGACTTTTTATAGCCACTGTGTGTGTGTATATATATATATATATATATATATATATATATATATATATATATACATACATACATACATACACACATATACACTCACCGGCCACTTTATTAGGTACAACTGTTCAATTGCATCTAGACGTTATGAAGATGACTTGCTGAAGTTCGAGCATCAGAATGGGGAAGAAAGGGAATTTAAGTGACTTTGAACGTGGCATGGTTGGTGGTGCCAGACGGGCTGGTCTGAGTATTTAAAAAACTGCTGATCTACTGGGATTTTCACCCACAACCATCTCTAGGGTTTACAGAGAATGGTCCCAAAAAGAAAAAATATCCAGTGAGCGGCAGTTGTGTGGACAACCATGCCTTGTTGATGTCAGAGGAGAATAGGCAGACTGGTTCAAGATGATAGAAAGACAACGGTAACTCAAATAACCACTCGTTACAATCAAGGTATGCAGAATTCCATCGCTGAACGCAAAACACGTCGAATCTTGAAGCAGATAGCCTACAGCAGCAGAAGACTACACCGGGTGCCACTCCTGTCAGCTAAGAACAGGAAACTGAGGCTACAATTCGCACAGGCTCACCAAAATTGGACAATAGCAGATTGGAAAAACGTGGCCTGGTCTGATGAGTCTCGATTTCAGCTGCAACATTCAGATGGTAGGGTCAGAATTTGGCGTAAACAATATGAAAGCATGGATCCATCCTGCCTTGTATCAACATTCAGGCTGCTGGTGGTGGTGTAATGGTGTGGGGGATATTTTCTTGGCACACTTTGGGCCCCTTAGTACCAATTGAGCACCATTTAAACACCACAGCCTACTGAGTATTGTTGCGGACCATGTCCATCCCTTTATGACTACAGTGTATCTATCTTCTGATGGCTACTTCCAGCAGGATAATTCACTATGTCACAACGCTCAAATCATTTCAAACTAGTTTCTAAAAAATGAGAATGAGTTCACTGTACTCCAATGGCACAGTCACCAGATCTCAATGCAATAGAGCACCTTTGGGATGTGGTCGAACGGGAGATTCGCATCATGGATGTGCAGCCAACAAATCTGCAGCAACTACGTGATGCTACCATGTCAATATGGACCAAAATCCCTAAAGAAAGTTTCCAACACCTTGTTGAATCTATGCCACGTAGAATTAAAGGGACATTAACCCCGCATTTTTTCTTTCATGATTCAGATAGAGCAGCAAGGCGATTGGCTTGTTGTTTGGCCTGGGGGCCTTAAAGTCTTTGGTTAATGAAGGGGAAGTATGTGATAGCCGGACCCGGATCAGGTATGACATCACTTCCTGTTTGATGATTTGTTCTGTGTTTCCATGTGTGACATTGTAAATATGTAAGTAGAACTTTTTGTGATTACCTTTGTACTGTTTTGACAGATTTGTACCCTTGACAAAGGTCCAATGTGACAAAGGACCGAAATGTTGGGAATACCGGATTGTACCGGATAATAAAGAATTTATTTGAATTAAGCAAGAGTGCCTGGTTTACTATACAGTGTCTATTTCTATGGACTGAGCACCTGCGGATTTGCACTGCAAGGGAGTGCAGTGGTTTGATTTATATTGAACCGGTTTCCTTTTTGCACCCCTATAGATTGCCTTATATATCTCTTGTTACACAACAAGGTTAACAGTGATATGGAAGATTTCCTTACCAAGGCAGGAGGGACTACAGATCATGCAGAGACACTGTCTCTAACAGATGAAGAGGCTGAACAGATTTTATTTTCTGAATCATTCAGTGATGCTATAGGATCTAAACATCCTGTAGACATACATAATGAGCTGATACAGTCAAGAAAGAAGGAAATTGAGTTAGATTTGCATGGTATAACTCTTTCTGAATATCATAGAATTAAGAGAATTCCAAGGGGTTTTTGTATTAAAAATACACCCACAATTGGCAGAAATAATCCTGAATTCTGACGCAATTGGTGCGCTATTTTAAACAAATGTTCAATTGATTTGATGCTTATTGTGATTAAAGAGGTGGGGAGAGAATTGATTGTTATCAGAGAGAGAATAGCCTCTTTTGAGATTGGCAATTTGAATATTTTGAAGGAGGATAAGTCTACTGACTGGCTGGAAAAAATCTCTGCTCAGGTAAACACCTTTAGAGAGGAATTGAAAACTTTTAAGAAAAATAAATTCTCTAAGGTTAACCTTGATTACACAGATAGGGTTGCCACAAAGCCAGTATTTTACCGACACGACCGGTATTTTTAAGATTCATGTCAATGTAGAAAATAAAGAATAAATATTGAAAGAAAGCCCCTGTCAAAGTGCAACTTCTTCTGAGTGTGATCAATACTAGTTATAAACAAATGAGCATTTAAAATCAGGCCAATCAGCTTTAGTTTTTGAGCTATGCTGTTTAATTATTTATGCAAATTTATGTTAATTAGCATAGCCGGAATTTTCTTCCAAGAAAGGTGGCAACCCTATACACAGAACATAGAGTGTACAGGTGGTTGTCATGTGAAACAGAGTAATTTCAGGTGGAGAAGGGGAGGTGGTAGAGGCAGAGGTGTAAGGAATTATAATCAATACAGCAGTAGCAGCAGTGAGGAGGAGTCTAGTGTGAGCAACACAACTAGGGAACAGGCTTTTCAAAGTGGTGCACGAGAAAATATAGTAGGTCAACCAGAAGGGGCGGCAGCAAAAACAAGACTAAGAACTGCCAACAGAAGGGGGAACAAAAGGTAATATACAGTTTAAGTAGGCATATGCTAACCAAAGCTGAGGAGTCCTTATTTGCTAAAGCAGGGTTCTTCAAACTGCGGGTCGCGACCCATTGCTGGGTCACAACAACATGTTTACTGGGTCGCAAGTACTGTGTCCTCAGTAAACATGAATCAGATTCATAAGAGGACAGTTCCCAAGGAAGTCCAGCAGATGGCGTTTCTAAATTCTGAAAAGGCAATCATACTGGGCTGCACCTCTGGTATGAAGAAAGAAGCTTTTACTACTAATCCCTGTACTAACCGGTGGAAACCGCTGAAGGAGGAGCGCCCTGCAGGAATACAGATCAACTGCACATTGTATATCTTCTGGTGGCTGCAGCAGCCAGCCCCTCCTACCTTACCTCTAAGAATGGCTGGTGTGTGAAGTAATAATTTTCCCTCTTCTCCTGCTCATTGCTACTGGTGTTTGACAGTCCCTGGACCCCTCATACAAAGACCCCTTAAGTCAGCTCTAGGTTGGTGCTGTTAAATTAAAAAAATGTTTAAGTTCCTGCAGCAGTAACAGGACGCTTCAGCAGCGTCCCTGCCTGTGAAATATTTATGACAGTAAAGTGCAGCGGGGGGGGGGGGGGGCTGGGGATTCCAAATCTGTTATCTGCTGCAAGTTGTAAGAGGTCAGATTTCTGCTGCCTCTCCTTTTGATTTGTTTATTACTATGTCAAAATGTGACAGGTAAATATTGCTCTTTTTCATATCTTCTTCTGTATTTTTTTTTAAATTACAGTATTTATATTATTACATTATATTTTGTAACATAACTGCACCTATTTCCTTGCTATAAATGAGTCCCCTCATCTAAGGAATTTAGTTAGTGGTTTATTGCTTTTTTTTTCTCTTCATGGGAAGCATATGGGAACATTCTTCTGGATGTGTGTGTATATGTAGGAATATATATATATATATATATATATATATATATATATATATATATATATATATATATATAGTGTGTGTGTATTTTTTATATATATATATATATATATATATATATATACACACACACACAATACAAACACCACACATACATCCAGAAGTGTGTGTATGTATGTATGTATATACACACACTTCCAAAAACAGACAGGTGTTCGCCATTTAAAAAAAAATAAAAATTTTAAGTCTGAGTTTGAAAAATACCAGCGAGTACCTGTCTGTTTTTGGAAGTCTATATTGTGTTACAGTGCACCCTGGATGTTGATCAAGTGGAGTGAGTGCTGGTTTCTATACAGGATTTATATATATATATATATATATACACACTCACTATATATATATATTTCATTATTTTATATATATATATATATATATATATATATATATATATATATATATATATATATATATATTCTGTTTTCTTCCTGGGTCCTCATAGGGTTTTAGTCCGCCCCTGAGCTTATCCTTAACTCCCCCTTATCCAAGGGTGCCTGTTTGCTGTTTTTAGGAGGGTTTGCGGTTAGAGAGGTGGCACATGCTTGGGTAGTGCAAGGAGTACAGCAGCAGGTCTTACTCTGACAGTGCTGACGGAAATGCAGCCCTCATTTTACTATGAGCTGCTTCAGATTCTATCTCTTGCAAGGAAGAGGACTGATCAATGATAGGTTGGCAAAGGCATGAACAGTGGGAGGCATGCTGTATTTTTACAAGAAGCCGAAAGTTGCACTGCTGTGTGTGTTGTATGAGTGTGTGTGTATTGTCTGAGATTGTGTGTGCTGTGTGTGTTGTATGAGTGTGTGTTGTATCAGTGTGTGTGTGTGTGTGTGAATAGTGTGTGTTGTATGAGTGTGTGTGTGTGCTGCGTGTGTTTGAGAGTGTGTGTGCTGTGTGTGTTTGAGAGTGTGTGTGTTGTATGAGAGTGTGTGTGTTGTATGAGAGTGTGTGCGCGCTGTGGGTTGTATGAGAGTGTGTATGTGCTGTGTGTTGTATGAGAGTGTGTGTGTGCTGTGTGTGTTGTATGAGAGTGTGTGTGTTGTTTGTGTGTGTGTGCTGTGTGTGTTGTTTGAGAGTCTGTGTGTGTTGTTTGAGAGTGTGTGTTTGAAAAACATAATTTATGTAAGAACTTACCTGATAAATTCATTTCTTTCATATTGGCAAGAGTCCATGAGCTAGTGACGTATGGGATATACATTCCTACCAGGAGGGGCAAAATTTCCCAAACCTCAAAATGCCTATAAATACACCCCTCACCACACCCACAATTCAGTTTAACGAATAGCCAAGAAGTGGGGTGATAAGAAAGGAGCGCAAGCATCAACAAGGAATTGGAATAATTGTGCTTTATACAAAAAAATCATAACCACCACAAAAAAGGGTGGGTCTCATGGACTCTTGCCAATATGAAAGAAATGAATTTATCAGGTAAGTTCTTACATAAATTATGTTTTTTTTCATGTAATTGGCAAGAGTCCATGAGCTAGTGAAATATCCAAGATGTGGAACTCCACGCAAGAGTCACTAGAGAGGGAGGGATAAAATAAAGACAGCCAATTCCGCTGAAAAAACAATCCACAACCCAAATCAAAAGTTTTAATCTTTATAATGAAAAAAACTGAAATTATAAGCAGAAGAATCAGACAGAAACAGCTGCCTGAAGTACTTTTCTACCAAAAACTGCTTCTGAAGAAGAAAAAACATCTAAATGGTAGAATTTAGTAAAAGTATGCAAAGAAGACCAAGTTGCTGCTTTGCAAATCTGATCAACAGAAGCTTCATTCTTAAAAGCCCAGGAAGTAGAAACTGACCTAGTAGAATGAGCCGTAATCCTTTGAGGCGGGGATTTACCCGACTCCACATAAGCATGATGAATCAAAAGCTTTATCCAAGATGCCAAAGAAATGGCAGAAGCCTTCTGACCTTTCCTAAAACCAGAAAAGATAACAAATAGACTAGAAGTCTTTCTGAAATCTTAGTAGCTTCAACATAATATTTCAAAACTCTGACCACATCCAAAGAATGTAAGGATCTTTCCAAAGAATTCTTAGGATTTAGGACACAAGGAAGGAACAATAATTCCTCTATTAATGTTGTTAGAATTCACAACTTGAGGTAAAAATTTAAATAAAGACAGCAAAACTACCTTATCCTGATGAAAAATCAGAAAAGGAGACTCACAAGAAAGAGACGATAATTCAAAAACTCTTCTAGCAGAAGAGATGGCCAAAAGGAACAATACTTTCCATGAAAGTAATTCAATGTCCAAAGAATGCATATGCTCAAACGGAAGAGCCTGTTAAGCCCTCAGAACCAAATAAAGAGGAGAAATTGGCTTAATGACAGGCTTGATACGAACCAAAGCCTGAACAAAACAATGAATATCAGAAAGATTAGCATTTTTTTCTGTGAAACAGCACAGAAAGAGCAGAGATTTGTCCTTTCAAGGAACTTGCAGACAAAACCTTATGAAGAAACTATAAAATCCTAGGAATTCTAAAAGAATGGCAAGAGAAATTATGAGAAGAGCATCATAAGATGTAAGTCTTCCAAACTCGATAATAAATCTTTCTAGACACAGATTTACGAACCTGCAACATAGTATTAATCACTGAGTCAGAGAAACCTCTATGACTAAGCACTAAGCGTTTTAATTTCCATACCATCAAATTTAATAATTTGATTTCCTGACAGAAAAAACAAATCTTAAGATATAAGGTCTGGCCTAAATGGAAGTGACCAAGGTTGGCAACTGGACATCCGAACAAGAACCATATACCAAAACCTGAGCGGCCATGCTGGAGCCACCAGCAGCACAAACGATTGCTCCATGATGATTTTGAAAAATCACTCTTAAAAAGAAGAACCAGAAGGAGCAAAAATATAGGCAGATTGATAACTCCAAGGAAGTGTCAATGCATACACTGTTTCCGCCTGAGGATCCCCGGACCTGAATAGGTACCTGGGAAGTTTTCTTGTTTAGATGAGATGCCATCAGAACTATTACTGGAAACCCTCACACCAGAACAATTTGAAAAAACACATCTGGGTAAAGAGACCATTCTCCCGGATGTAAAGCTTGATTGACAGAGATAATCCACTTCCAATTGTCTAAACCTGGGATATGGACCGCAGAAATTAGACAGGAGCTGGATTTAGCCTCTTTAAAAATATATTACATAATGATAGGGATTTTCAGGGTCTTGGGTTTTGCAGTTACAAGAAGGGCTGTGAAGTTGGAAATTGAGGTCAAAAGCCGTTTTAAGTGGAGTCAGAGTTAGTAAAAATATACTAATTCCATCCTTGATATAAAATGTTAAGCAAAAACTCAAAAATGTATTAACAGGTAATGAAACCCACCAATTATTTTAACGGTTCAGATAAAACAAACTGTATAATTTCAAACAACTTTCCAGTATACTTCTATTATCAAATTTGCTTCATTATCTTGCTATCCTTTGTTGCATGAGCAGTGATACACTACTGGGAGCTAGCTAAGCACATCAAGTAAGCAAAGACAAGTACAGACATCCCAACTCTCCCTGAAGTTCAGGGAGTCTCCCTGATTGTAATAGCACCTCTCTGATGCCAGCAAATGGAAGGCAATCTCCCTGAAACTCCAAGTGCCATGATCCAATGTAGCCCAAATCCGGAAAAGTGTTTCTTTAAGGAATGCCTTTAGTTGCTGGGACGTTATAGAACCCTCAAAGCATGCACCAGTAACCAAAAAGTCCCCACTGATTTAAATAAATAAAACACAAATACTACCTTATTTACTGCACGTAATTAAACTTCGTATTCTAAAATATTTAAGCATTCAACAAGCATACGATCACTGGAAAATATGTGGTTGTGCAATAAAGCTACTTTTTTCTAATGTGCCTTTAGTGGGAAGCTACTTTAATGATAAGTCTCTATCTTATTTAGGGTTTCAAGGTGTCCAATATATAACTGGGGGGGGGGGGGCACAGTAGCGGGTGAAGCCACCTCCCTGAAATGAGATTTTGCAGGTTGGAATGTCTGCAAGTAGCACATATGTGTAGCCACCGATCAGCAGCTAGTAATGCACTGCTGCTCCAAGGCCTACCTTTTCAACAAAGGATACTAAGCAAACAAATGAGATAATAGAAGTAAACTGGAAAACTGTTTAAAATGACATGCTCTGCCTGAATCATTACTGTCATTAAAGAGCACTATTTAAACATGCTAAAATATTTTCGTTTGCATGAAATGGCCATAATGGTAAAGCTACTTAATATGGGATATAGGTTATAAAGCTATCCTGAAGTTTCAGATGGTGGGTATGAAATGCCTTAAGAGACATGAAACCCAAATTTTTTTTTGTGATTCAGATAGATAATACAATTTTAAACAACTTTCTAATTTACTTCGATTATTTAATTTGTTTGATTCTCTCTGTATCATTTGTTGAAGGAGCAGCAATGCACTAATGGTTTCTAACGGAAAACATGGGTGAGCCAATGACAATCGGTATATATATGCAGCCAGCAGTCAGCAGCAAGAACCTAGGTTCTCTGCTGCTCCTGAGCTTACCTCGATAAACCCTTCAGTAAAGGATAATAACACAAGTAAGCAAATTAAATAATAGAAGTAAATTGGAAAGTTGTTTAAAAGTGTATTCTCTATCTGAATCATAAAAAAAAAAATTTGGGTTTCATGTCTTTTTATGGTACCATTTATAACAGGTGTGGGGCAACTATAGGCCTTCCAGGTGTTATGGACTACATCTCCCATGATGCTTTGCCAGCATTATGGCTGAAAGAACATTATGGGAGATGTAGTCCATAACATCTGGAGGGCCGATAATTGCCCACCCCTGATTTATAATATTGATAAGTTCACCTTTATTTATACATATTGAGCTTTTATAGAATGAGTCGGAGTGGTACAATTACACATAAAGGGACAGTAAAGTCATAATTAGACAATGATTTAGACAGACCATACAATTTTAAACAACTTTCCAATTTACTTCTATTATTTAATTTGCTACCTTCTCTTGTTATCCTTTGCTGAAAGCTTTATTCAGGAATGCTGAGGAGCAGCAAAGAACCTAGGCTCTAGCTGCTGATTGGTGGCTGTATATATACTGTATATACAAATTGTCGTTGGCTCACCCATGTGTTCAGTTAGAAACCAGTAGTGCATTGCTGCTCCTTCAACAAATGATACTAAGAGAATTAAGTAAATTTAATAATAGAAGTAAACTATAAAGTTGTTTAAAACTGAATGTTCTACCTAAATCATGAAAGTAATATTTTGTGTTTCATGTTCCTTTAACAAGTCTTAATGACAGTTGTTATTAATTTGCATTAATAATCGTTAAGCACGTAGAAAGTAGAGGCATGCTCAGACTAATTCTAAATTGCTAGCAAAAGTCTCAATACGATCATGTTGCAATATCAATATATTTGTTAGAAACACAAAGGTATGTTTGTGTATAAGCATTTAAGGCCAGGATTGCCTGGTGTCTGATATTTAACTGGGCAGTTCAGTATTTCATCAGTGATCAAGTGCCCTAGCGGCAAGAAACGCGTCTGTTGGGGGGGGGCCTTAGGCTCCCTCACTGTACCGGCTTTTGCATGTTTCTTATGGTGCCTTGGTTGTGCCCTGATTGCTTTTAAATTTGCCTCAATAAATTTGGATCTTTTACTTACTCCGTTCCTGTTTTTTCAAGTGCTGAGGATTTTGAGTCTTCTTGCAGTATTTCACATAGCTGTCAAGAACAATCTTTGGCATACATATGACATGGGGTTTAGGGTCAGGAGTCTGATTTAGACATTGAACTGACAGGTGCTTCAGGGTCATTAAACGTATCTGAAGTCTGATCTAAGCATATAATTGACAGTTTGGGGCCATGAGTCTGATCTGAGGTCTGATGTGGGCATATAACTGACAGTGGCTTCAGGGCCCTTAAAGGGACAGTCTAGGCCAAAATAAACTTTCATGATTCAGATAGAGCATGTAATTTTAAACAATTTTCCAATTTACTTTTATCACCAATTTTGCTTTGTTCTCTTGGTATTCTTAGTTGAAAGCTTAACCTAGGAGGTTCATATGCTAATTTCTTAGACCTTGAAGCCCACCTCTTTCAGAATGCATTTTAACAGTTTTTTACCACTAGAGGGTGTTAGTTCACGTATTTCATATAGATAACACTGTGCTCGTGCACGTGAAGTTATCTGGGAGCAGGCACTGATTGGCTAGACTGCAAGTCTGTCAAAAGAACTGAAATAAAGGGGCAGTTTGCAGAGGCTTAGATACAAGATAATCACAGAGGTTAAAAGTACATAATTATAACTGTGTTTGTTATGCAAAACTGGGGAATGGGTAATAAAGGGATTACCTATCTTTTAAAACAATAAAAATTCTGGTCTAGACTGTCCCTTTAATTTGATCTGATGTCTGATATGGGCATATAGCTTGCTTCAGGGCCACCAGTATAATCTGAGCACATGGCTCACATGGGCTTCAAGGACATGTGTTTGATCTGAGGTATGGCATGGCTATATAACTGACAGGGGCTTCCGAGCTATGTGTCTGATCTGAGTTCTTATGCGGGCATATGGCTACATGGGACTCAGGTCCATGAGTCTGATCTGAGTTGTTATACGGGCATATGGCTACATGGGACTCAGGTCCATGAGTCTGATCTGAGTTGTTATGCGGGCATATGGCTACATGGGACTCAGGTCCATGAGTCTGATCTGCGGTATGATGTGGACATATGCCTGAAATTAAGTTTAGGGCCCTTAATCTGATCTGAGGTTTGATATGGGCATAAAGCTAACAGGGGCTTTCCGGCCATCTGATCTGAAGCCTCATGTGGAAATATAGCAACTCAGTCACACTCATCCAGTATTTTTGAGAAGGATTGCTGCAACCCTATTTGGGGTCCATGTTCTGTTATACAGATGTTATACTCTACAAGGTTCAAATATTAATAAATATATTAAAGTAGATCAATTAAACACTAAAACAACACTATGTAAAATAGTAAATCAATTATATATATTTAAAGGGACATTCCAGCCAAACTTGGAATCCAAAATGGATGCATTTCAGTTTTGAATAGAAGCATTTTTGTAAAATACATGTGTTAGCAGAAATGCTTCTAATGAAAGTTATAGCCGTTTCAAAAGTGCATCAGCATTTGCTCAGAGAGCCTAAGGTGCTTGTACCGTCTGGTAACGACTCAATTTGTTAATTGTTTACATGCTACAAGCCCCACTGGCTCTCTGGGCAGCTGCAGTATTTAAAATTCAGGTGCACTGAGAATACCTAGCTATGCTTCACATGCACGTACAGAAAAAAATGCTAACATTAAACAGTGATAACTTTTACTAGAAGCATTTTTGCAGATACATTAATATTGCAAATATGTTTTTATTATAATAATATAATTTAGCTATGTGCATTTAGATTTTGACTGGAATTGTCCCTTAAACAAAATATTGTCTGATGTTGCATAATTTCTAAGGCCGTAATGCTGCTGAAAAAAAGCTGCTGAAAAAAAGCTGCTGAAGTTTTGCACAAATTTGACAAAATTAGAATACAAGAAAACATTAGTAATTCTGAAAACAACAGCAGCAGCAGCAATGAGCTAATTTAAAGACACAAGTTAAATGTATGATGTTGATCTCATATTGCAGATAAAAGCATCTTGGGGTAAAAGGTGTTAATGGCTTCAGTTATTGCATGATTTAGGAAGCTGGCATACTGAAGTTAGATGATACACACAGCGGACTGGGAAGAACAATTGTACCTTGGGATGGGCAGGAAAACGAGAGGCCCAACGCACAGGAAGAGATGCAGGAGAAAAGATCCCCCAAAACTTAAACTATTTGGAAAAAGGGACCACAAACAAAAAGAAAAAAAAATGAATGGAAAATGAGAAATAAAGATTTTAAAACTGAACCACCCTTTCCTACAAATTTCACATACAAAAACATATTTATATGATTTTATGATGGCTATACATTTATATAAACAGCGCACACTTATCACATTAAATCTACGATTACATGTATCATAGAGAGAACTGCAGCTTGTATGAAATGATGAATGAAGTTCTTTATTGCCAACAGAGCTTTTTACATGAAAAGCAGACAACGGAAAAACGTATCCAAAAACTATTTTCAGTAGAGAGAAATAGCAAAATGAATATGAAAATTGTAGAAGAAAAAAAATAATTTTTATATTGATATAGAAACCAAGATTTGTACACCATAAATGTGGGAAAGATTAAAAATGCACAATAATCTACCAATGCTGAAATTAGTTGCTTGGAATATTGGTTTAAACATTTTGTATGCGATACAAAATAACAAATACTTATATGATTTTTATGTAAACAGAAATACTAACTAATGTGCTACACAAGCTATATAAGATAGTTACAGGGACAGTCTACTCCAGCATGTGTATTGTTTTACAAGATAGATAATCCCTTTATTACTCATTCCCCAGTTTTGCATAAACATAGTAACTGTATATTAATACACTTTTTACCTCTGTGATTACTTTGAATGTAATAAGCCTCTGCAGACTGCCCCCCCCCCCTTTATCAGTCCTTTTGACAGTTTTTCATTTTAGCCAATCAGTGCTGACTGCATGGGAGTGAGCAAAATGGTATCTATATAGCACACACTAACTAGTGCTATCTAGCTCTGGAAAACTGTCAAAATGCACTGAGATAAGAGGTGGCCTTCAAGGGCTTTGAAATTAGTATATAAGCCTACCTAGTTTTAGCAAATCTGATAAAAGTCAATTGGAAATGTGTTTAAAATCGCATGCCCTATTTGAATCATGAAAGTTTAATTTTGACTAGACTGTCCCTTTAAGCACAGTTTCTAGTCGCTTTGTCTAAAGCAGACACATGACATAGTGCAAAGAGAAAAACCAAAGGGTAATGCATATGTGTTTCATGATAATGCCTTAAGGGTGAAATACACATTACTTGTGTCATAATCACCCCCAGCAAATTAACTACACAAGATAGATGCCTCAGTAGCATGACAGTGCTGGGAACTAGAAATTAAAGTCACCACAATATCATAAGCCTTCACGGAGCAGAATAAATCCTGTAAGCCCTTGGGACGAGAGAGATAGATACTGCAAGCAGGAAAATAAATAAAATCTATCTAAAAAATGATCTAAATAATTTATTATGAAGCTGTTTGCATTGAACAAAACTTAAAACCTCATAACCATAAACCCCATAATGTTTCTTTCATGATTCAGACTCTAGAGCATACCATTTTAAATAACTTTCTAATTTACTTCTATTACCAAACTTTCTTAATTTGTTGGTATCTTTTGTTGAAAAGAAGGAAAATAAGCTCATGAGCGTTCATGTGTCTAGATCACTATATGGCAGCAGTTTTGCAAGAATGTTAACCATTTGCAAGAGCACTAGATTGCAGCACTATTTCCCGTCATGTAGTGCTCCAGACACCTAACTAGGTATCTCATCAACAAAGAATATCCATGGAAACTAAGCTAATTTGATAATAGAAGTGAATTGGAAACTTTTTTTAAATTGCATGCTTTGTCTGAAGTCCTGATTATATAAACCTCTCCACTCAGACAAGATGATATTCCTAGTATCCTAGTGAAATTCTAAAAAGGCTGATTTTGCTATACTTTTCCAAGGGGATTTCCCTGAATTTCTGCATTTGAAGGAGAGACAAGCCCCGTGCAATTTAGCACTGCATAACATGAGTGTTCTGCTGCATTTACACTTTGTGCTTTGCATTTTATATTACTTTACACTTCAGATTAACTTTTATTACATTTAAATGTTGCACTTTCTATTTTGTATTTTATTATGTATACATCAGTGTATTTAGGATTGTGATTTTTACAAATTCTGATTATGCTTTGACAGTTTTTGTGCATCTTTAACAAATAAGGATCATACTCTGTATACTTATGTGTATCTTTTACAAATTAAACACGATGTAAATTGTGCTTTATCTGTTCTATTTAAAAAAAAAAAAAAAAAACTGACAGCTTCAGTTTTCCAGAGAACATTATTACTTTCTAGGGGCCAGCTAAGCAAAGATTTTCTAATTTGTAGAGAAATTTTAGTGCAGACTTCACAGGGGCTGAACTCACGGAATTCTATAAATGTAATGTGAATTTTTAGCAAACTTCACCTGCATTCAGCTGGTGAGATAATTCAGTGAGACCAGCTTGTTTATAATGCTTACAGCATTTCACAAGCATTGTGAGAAACCTTCAGACATACCCTGGGAACTTCCCTGTTCAGCCAATTGAGCACTCCTGTCCCTCCCACTTCCTGAAGCTATGTTTTATTTTATAATAAAGAAAATTAAAATTGTAATGTAATTTGTAAAAGATACACAGAAATATACAAAGTATGGTCCTACTTTGTTAAAGTAAAACAGAAACTTTCAAAACAATCAGAATTTGTAAAATCACTGCTGGATCTGAATCTAGATGTATTAAAATAGAAAATAGAATGTGAACAGCTTAACTGTAATAATACTGAAAGGACTCCATCTGATGTCTAAAGAAATATAAAATACAAAGCACAAAGTGTACGTTTAACAAAACTCCCCTATCGTGCAGTGCTTGCCTCTCCTTCACATACAGAAATGCAGGGAACGCCCCTTAGACAATTATAGGAAAATTTACATGTCTAGAAACTTGTGAGAGTTTTCGCAGTGCTGGAGGTTTCCGCCCTTTTACTTTTAGCATTCAGTGTGTTCAGCCCCTGTGTAGTCTGCACTACAATTTCTCTCCAAGCAGGAGAAACTTTTATCATCAGGTCCAAAAAAGACATTTTTTGGGTTTCATATACCTTTAAGAAGGAAAAGTCATAAACAACATATATCATGCAATCCTGTTTAAATAAAGTTATTTAAAAAGTGTACAAAAATCCTTACCTCTGGATCATCATCATCAAAGTCATGGTAGCTAGAGTGGTCTGGATTATTCACTTTATCCAATAATTCAATCGCTAGTGTACGGTTTAATGGCTGCGTAACATAAGGATGCTATAAAGAAAAAAATTCTTATTTGAGGACAGTGAAAAATACATATCTTTCTGCTACATAATGTCAATATTTAGCATACTTCTGGAGAAAAAATAAATGACAAAAATATTTTATTCTTGGTTTTTTTTTTTTAAACTTTTTAAAATTGTAAGAATTAGTGTTTTCCTATTTATTATTTTATTTATTTTCTGACCTTGTCTGGTTCCTCAGAACATTAGTTCAAAAATTCTAATCACATAGTTTCAAAGTACTTTGAAAATAGTCTTCAGATTATGGGCTAGATTACTAGTGGAGTGCAATATTGTGCGCTGGTATTACAAGTATGGTGCAATACAAACGTGACCTCACGTTCGCATTGCCTGGAAGCCAAGCGCTCATGAGAGCATGCTTCCATAGGCGCCTCGTTTTCATGCCAACAGACATGGCAAATCACCTGTTATCTACAGATATATTAATGTGCTTATGTGTATACTGTATACACATATTACCACATACATCTATATGTGTATAAGCATATACATACTGCATATATTTACAGTGAAAACGCAGTCCCCCATTGACATCCATGTAAAGGCTCTATAAATGCTGTTTTTTTCTAACACCCCACAGCCCCTCATTTTAACCCCTAATAACTGCTTTGTGCAGTTTTTTTATTAAAAAAATAAAGATGCTCATATGTTTATTTAATGTTACGCTACTGTCCTCTTTATTTGGGGGGCAATTGGGGAAACTGTTTTCATTAACCACAGTTCTGATCAGCGCAAAGTGAAACAGGAGCTCACGGGCACATTAATCAGCCACTTGTAATGGCTGGTTATTAAACGAGCACCCGTAAAGGGCGCATGTTAAGATAGCGCTCCACTCGTAATGTAGCCCTATATTACAAATATACAGTTGTTCATCTAGAATCTGTTTCAGCAGCTGCTTTGAACCATTTCACAAACCAATCAAAAAAACAGACTTGACATCTTAATATCTTTATAATAATGATATGACACCTATTTACTTCAAGCTTTAGAAATCCACATAACAGGAAAAAGAACATCACATTGTGTTGTTAAGTTATTGTGATGATTTGTAGCCTGGGGTATATATAGGAGATTAATAGACCTATCTAATCCGTACATAGCAAATCTCTTTAAATGGAAATTAGCAACCTCCTTTGCATAGTTCCTCTAGGACATAAATAACACAATGCAATATACACTGTCATAATGTGAACATAGTATTGATTCAAAAACATGTAAGGACTTAGACAGAATATAAATGAAAAAGTGTAGTTTAATCAGAATGCATAAAGAAAAAAGATAAATATAAAACAAAACATTTTACCATCTAAAGAAAAAAATAAAATAAATGCACATTTTAACCAAAGACAGGGATTAAAGACTTTTTGTTATTTTATGTAATGAGTTACTCAGACAGGAAAGGACCAGTCAACACTTAAGATTTGCATAATCAACAAATGCAAGATAACAAGACAATGCAATAGCACTTAGTCTGAACTTCAAATGATTAGTAGATTTTTTTATAAGTTATGTATATTTCCACTCCCCTTGTACCATGTGATAGCAATCAGCCAATCACAAATGCATATACGTATAGTCTGTGAATTCTTGCACATGCTCAGTAGGATCTGGTGACTCAAAAAGTGTAAATATAAAAGGCTGTGCACATTTTTTTTTATGGAAGTAAATTGGAAAGTTGTTTAAAATTACATGCTGTATCTGAATCATGAAAATTTAATTTAACCTGAGTGTCCCTTTAAGGTTATTGAAGTTTGAATCAAGGCATTGTAATTAAACATAATGATGATGCAAGAATATAGATAGACCCAGGTCTGTTAGTGATTCATTGGGGCCTAAGTCAAAGGGATATAAAGCACTGAATAATGCTAGATATAATGATGTATCAAAAGCAGAGATTAGCCTGAAAACATAAGAGTATTACTGAAGAAATACGTGTAATATTGTTTCCATAGTGTAATGGGTGTCACTATGCCTCCTTTTAAAGGGATATGAAACCCAAAATGTTTCTTTTGTGAATCATACAGAGCATACAATTTTTAAAAAGTTTCCAGTTTACTTCAATTATTAAATGTGCTTTGTTCCCACAATATTCTTTGTTTAAGAGATACCTAGGTCGGTATCTAGAGCACTATGTGGCAGGAAATAGTGCTGCCATCTAGTGCTCTTGCCAACTGCTGCCATATAGTGCTCCCAGACATGTGGATGTTCCTGAGCTTACAACACTGCTTTTCAACAAAAGATACCAAGAGAAAGAAGAAACTGTAATAATAAAAGTAAATTAGAAAGTTGTTTAAAAGGTCATGCTCTGATGAGCTTTATCTCCTCTGATGAGGAGAGTGGGGGACAGATATAAATGAGTTACTGGGGTGAGCAAACAATCACTATGTAGAAGATAGACTTTTAAAGCCTGGAGTCTGAACTGAAAAGCTCACAAGGAAAGGGGCCAAAAATGAGTGATGGTATCCTGCAACATTTTTTTTATATTTTACAACACATTATTATATATTTTATATCAGACTCTTAAAGGGACATTAAACACTTTGAGATGGTAATATAAAATGATAAATTGTATATAATAAAACAGCTCTGCAATATACTTTCATTATTTATTTTTTCCTCTTTGCCTGTAATTCCATTCTGAAATTGTGAGCTTTTCAGTTCCTGTTAGAAATGGAAGTGCAGAACACTGTTAAATCCAGCACAACCATTGGCTGCACACTCTAGTGACCTATTTATAACTGTCCCTAATTGGCCACAACAGAGAAGGTAACACAAGTTACAACATGGCAGCCCCCAGTGTTTTATAGACACTAAAACTTTACACTTATTTTGTCACTTTTTAAACAACTAATGAAACTTTAAAAAATACATCTACATGTTAGTCATGGACTAATCTTTTCTATGAATGCATCATTCTATCTAGCATGTATTTAGTGTTTAATGTCCCTTTAAAGTGTTTAATGCTTCTTTAATAATCACTAATCACAAATCGCGTACGTTTTTCAGGATTTTCTTTAATTAGGTATTTCAATGCATATTTACACAAGCAGATTTTGTCAAATGTTTTTAGACGTGAAAGCAGAATCGTTGTAGCAAATAAAATATCTCTCAGTGGTATGATTTATTATTGTGAACTCATATCTGTGTGCCAATAGGACCCTCAGAGTTTTGCTAAGTAACGTGGGTGTAACCAAGCAACACTAATTGCTGCCTTAAGCATTGCAATAGTTCAGTATTTTCTTTTATTTACCTAAACATGTACTGTAATTTAAACTTGTAACATATAGCAATAGCTAGAAATAGTGTTGACTTTTTAGAATAAAATAATTAATAAAACATAAGTGAAGAAAACAACCTTTCTGGATAATGATATTAAATATGCTTTTATCTTTAAAAACTTGCATATTTATTTCCTAAACAGAAATAAATAGATCTAATTCCAGCTAAAAGGACATTAAGCGTAAAACGAAAATGCTCTAATGAGTTATATGCAAGCAACAGAGCAATAATAAAACGCTCTAAGTGTTTAACCCCTTTAAAAGGGTAATTAAACATATATAAAGTCAGCTCCTAAGCAGCATTGGGAGATAGCAGAACACATCTGGTGAGCCAATGACAAGAAGCATATGAGTGTAGCCATCAATCCCCAGCTAGCACACAGTTGTGCATTGCTACTCTGAGCCTATCTATGTATGCTTTTCTACAATGGATACCAAAAGAACAAAGTACTTGCATGCTTTATCTGAATCGTTCACGTTTGATTTTGACTTTACCGACCCTTCAACCAAATAAGTTGCATCATTCTTACATGTTAAAATCTTTTATCATGTTACAAATACTTAAAGGGGTAGGAAAGCTGAAATAAAACTTTCATGATTCAGACATAGTATGTCATTTTAAGACACTTTTACATTCACTTTTATTATCAAAATTACTTTGTTCTCTTGGTATTCTTTATTGAAAAGCATATGTTCATATGTTCAGCAGCAGCTGCAGCAATGCACTACTGGGAGCTAGCTAGTAATTGTTGGCTATACATATCTGACTCCTGTCATTGATCGCCAGATGTGTTCAGATAGCTCCCTGTAGTGCATTTAACTATGCATTTAATACCTTTGGATTAAACACAAAGTTATATACAACTAATAGTGCGATAATAAAATATTTTAACATATTAAAGGGACAGTAAAGTCAAAATTAAACGTTCATGATTCAGAAAGAGCATTCAATTTTAAACAACTTTCGATTTTACTTCTGTTATCAAATTTGCTTTGTTCTCTTGGTATCTTTTATTGAAGAGTAAAACTAGGTAGCTCATAAGAGCTCGATGGCAGCAGTGTTTTACAACATTGTACAACAAAGCTACAAATAATGCTGCAAAACACTGCTACCATAGAGTACTAAAGACACGTGCACACTCCTGAGCTCTTATGAGCCTACCTAGTTTTACTCCTTAATAAAAGATACCGTGATAACAAAGCAAATTTGATAACAGAAGTAAATTGGAAAGTTGTTTAAAATTGCATGCTCTATCTGAATCATGAAAGGTTAATTTTGACTTTACTGTCCCTTTAAATACCTTTTTTGCACTTTTATCTCTCTTTAACCCCTTAATGACAAGTGACGTACCAGGTACGTCCTGCAAAAACTTGCAGTTAGTGACAATGGACGTACCTGGTACGTCACTTGTCTAAGAGAGTGCTGGAAGCGATCGCAATCGCTTCCAGCAGCTCTCAGGGTATTGCAGTGATGCCTCGATATTGAGGCATCCTGCAATACCCTTAGAAAGCATCCGATGCAGAGAGAGCCACTCTGTGGCCCTCTCTGCACCGGTAGCGATGCGGCCGGTTCGTTGGTGGGTGGGAGCGCAACTGGGAGGCGGGTGGGCGGCCCATCGCTACCCGGCATCCGGCTCCTGTTAGTGCAATGTGCACGCCGGGTGCCGGGAGCGTGCGGGGGCGCGGGTGTGCGCGCACGCCCGCGATCACCTACCCACACTGACACCAATGAGTGGGAAGAGGGGGGGAAATATATATATATGAGGATCTGGGAGGGGGAGGGGGTTGGGGTATTGTGGGGGGCTGCTACACTACAGAAAAAAATAAATTAGTAATAAAAAATAATTAAAAACACTTTTTTGGGGGGCAAATTGGGTACTGGCAGACAGCTGCCAGTACCCAAGATGGCGGCAATTAGGTAGGGGAGAGGGTTAGATTGCTGGGGGGGGGATCATGGAGGTTGGGGCTAAGGCAGGAGTCCATCACAGCTAAAACATTTTATTTTTTTTTATAAAAAAAAATAAAAACTCCTTTTATTTAGTACTGGCAGACTTTCTGCCAGTACTTAAGATGGCGGGGACAATTGTGGGGTGGGGGAGGGAAGAGAACTGTTTGGGAGGGATCAGGGGGTGGGATGTGTCAGGTGGGAGGCTGATCTCTACCCTAAAGCTAAAATTAACCCTGCAAGCTCCCTACAAGCTACCTAATTTAACCCCTTAACTGCTGGGCATAATTTACGTGTGGTGCGCAGCAGCATTTAGCGGCCTTCTACTTACCAAAAAGCAACCACAAAGCCATATAAGTCTGCTATTTCTGAACAAAGGGGATCCCAAAGAAGCATTTACAACCATTTGTGCCTTAATTGCAGAAGCTGTTTGTAAATAATTTCAGTGGGAAACCTAAAGTTTGTGACAAAATTTGTGAAAAAGTGAACTTTTTTTTTATTTGATGACATTTGGCGGTGAAATGGTGGCATGAAATATACCAAAATGGGCCTAGATCAATACTTTGGGTTGTCTTCTAAAAAAAAATATATACATGTCAAGGGATATTCAGGTATTCCTGACAGATATCAGGGTTCCAATGTAACTAGCGCTAATTTTGAAAAAAAGTTGTTTGGAAATAGCAAAGTGCTACTTGTATTTATGGCCCTATAACTTGCAAAAAAAGTAAAGAACATGTAAACATTGGGTATTTCTAAACTCAGGACAAAATTTAGAAACTATTTAGCATAGGTGTTTTTTGGTGATTGTAGATGTGTAACAGATTTTGGGGGTCAAAGTTAGAAAAAGTGTGTTTTTTTCAATTTTTTCCTCATATTTTATATTTTTTTTTATAGGAAATTATAAGATATGATGAAAATAATGGTATCCTTAGAAAGTCCATTTAATGGCGAGAAAAACGGTATATAATATGTATGGGTACAGTAAATGAGTAAGAGGAAAATTACAGCTAAACACAAACACTGCAGAAATGTAAAAATAGCCATTGTCATTAAGGGTAAGAAAATTGAAAAATGGTCCGGTCATTAAGGGGTTAAAGGGACACTGAATACAAATTTTTCTTTCATGATTCAGATAGAGCATTCAATTTTAAGCAATTTTCTAATGTACTCCTATTATCAATTTTTCTTCATTCTCTTGGTATCTTTATTTGAAAAAGTAGGAATGTAAGGTTACGAGCCGGCCCATCTTTGGTTCAGCACCTGGGTAGTGCAGCAAGTGTTATCCAGGGTACTGAACCAAAAATGAGCCGGCTCCTATGCTTAAATTCCTGCTTTTTCAAATAAAGTTACCAAGAGAACAAAGAAAAAATGATAATAGGAGTAAATTAAAAAGTTGCTTAAAATTGCATGCTCTATCTGAATCATGAAAGAAAAATGTGGTTCTGTATCCCTTTAATTTGCATATCCTATTAACAAAAACATTTATTTGCATCTTATGTAATGCCACGTTTTAAAAGAAACGCATGATAATACATTACCTGTAGCAATTTTTCAGCTGTCGGCCTTTTCTTAGGATTTTTTGTTAGTGCCATTTTGACAAAATGATGGAAACTATTTGACCTTCAATGAAAAATGAAGAAAAAAAAAATGAACAGTGCTATAAATGGAAATAAACCCATGAGCCAATCCATGCTAACATCACAGCAGACGGGATACCTACCATTTCATTTTATCTTTTAACTTGGGAGGCTGAAAGTTGCTCTTAGTCATTAGAAACAAAGCCCTGAAAATTGACAAGACAGTACAGAGAAGGGGGGAGAAAAATGAGTATTGCGTAATAAATATACTTTTAATATCTTGTTGACAGCTAATTATCTGAGATGAAGTAATTAAAGTGGCTTCTGTGTTGTGACGGATCAGATCAAGGTTTTCACCTTGAAACAGAACTTACCTCATTGGATGCAAATCAAACATAGGTGGCTGCAGCTCTGCAAGTTCTATGGAGGTTATGCCGACTGCCCATATATCACACAACTGATTATAGCCTCCTTTCCGCTCCACAGCTGCCACCTCTGGAGCCATCCTACAGACAGAATTTGTTTCATATACTTCTCTAATGAACACGCAGTTTTAAAGATTTTACAATAAAAGTCCCAATTTAAAAATAAAAAAACACACAAAAAACTTCTTAAAGGGACAGTGAACACATTGTAATTACAAGACTTTCCTGTTGTGTTGCTAAGAATAACTTATTAACCATGGCTTAAAGGGACAGTCTAGTCTTCCCTGCACTGTCATGCTACTGCGGAATCTATCCTGTGTAGTTAATTTTCTGGTGGTGATTATGACACAAGTAATGTGTATTTCACCCTTAAAGGGACAGTCTAGGCCAAAATAAACTTTCATGATTCAGATAGAGCATGTAATTTTAAACAATTTTCCAATTTACTTTTATCACCAATTTTACTTTGTTCTCTTGGTATTCTTAGTTGAAAGCTTAACCTAGGAGGTTCATATGCTAATTTCTTAGACCTTGAAGCCCACCTCTTTCAGATTGCATTTTAACAGTTTTTCACCACTAGAGGGTGTTAGTTCACGTATTTCATATAGATAACACTGTGCTCATGTACGAGAAGTTATCTGGGACCAGGCACTGATTGGCTAGACTGCAAGTCTGTCAAAAGAACTGAAAAAACATAATTTATGCTTACCAGGAAGTTGCAAGAGGATCACCCACAGCAGAGCTGCTATATAGCTCCTCCCCTCACTGCCATATCCAGTCATTCGACCGAAACAAGACGAGAAAGGAGAAACAATAGGGTGCAGTGGTGACTGTAGTTTAATTAAAATTTAGACCTGCCTTAAAAGGACAGGGCGGGCCGTGGACTGGATACACTACAAGAGAAATAAATTTATCAGGTAAGCATAAATGATGTTTTCTCTTGTCAAGTGTATCCAGTCCACGGATCATCCATTACTTGTGGGATACCAATACCAAAGCTAAAGTACACGGATGATGGGAGGGACAAGGCAGGAACTTAAACGGAAGGAACCACTGCCTGTAGAACCTTTCTCCCAAAAATAGCCTCCGAAGAAGCAAAAGTGTCAAATTTGTAAAATTTTGAAAAGGTGTGAAGCGAAGACCAAGTCGCAGCCTTGCAAATCTGTTCAACAGAGGCCTCATTTTTAAAGGCCCAGGTGGAAGCCACAGCTCTAGTAGAATGAGCTGTAATCCTTTCAGGGGGCTGCTGTCCAGCAGTCTCATAGGCTAAGCGTATTATGCTCCGAAGCCAAAAGGAGAGAGAGGTTGCCGAAGCTTTTTGACCTCTCCTCTGTCCAGAGTAAACGACAAACAGGGCAGATGTTTGACGAAAATCTTTAGTAGCCTGTAAGTAAAACTTCAAGGCACGAACTACGTCCAGATTATGCAAAAGACGTTCCTTCTTTGAAGAAGGATTAGGACACAATGATGGAACAACAATCTCTTGATTGATATTCCTGTTAGAAACCACCTTAGGTAAAAACCCAGGTTTGGTACGCAGAACTACCTTGTCTGAATGAAAAATCAGGTAAGGAGAATCACAATGTAAGGCAGATAACTCAGAGGGGCCCATTTATCAAAGGGCTTGCGGACCTGATCCGACACTGCGGATCAGGTCCGCAAGACCTCGCTAAATGCGGAGAGCAATACGCTCTCCACATTTAACATTGCACCAGCAGCTCACAAGAGCTGCTGGTGCAACGCCGCCCCCTGCTGACTCGCGGCCAATCGGCCGCCAGCAGGGAGCTGTCAATCAACCCGATCGTATTCGATCGGGTTGATTTCCGGCGGTTCCTGTCCGCCTGCTCAGAGCAGGCGGACAGGGTTATGAAGCAGCGGTCTTTAGACCGCTGCTTCATAACTTGTGTTTCTGGCGAGTCTGAAGACTCGCCAGAAACACGGCCCTTCAAGCTCCATACGGAGCTTGATAAATGGGCCTGATTGACTCTTTGAGCCGAGGAAATAGCCATCAAAAACAGAACTTTCCAAGATAAAAGTTTAATATCAATGGAATGAAGGGGTTCAAATGGAACTCCCTGAAGAACTTTAAGAACCAAGTTTAAGCTCCACGGGGGAGCAACAGTTTTAAAAACAGGCTTAATCCTAACCAAAGCCTGACAAAATGCCTGGACGTCTGGAACTTCTGCCAAACGCTTGTGCAAAAGAATAGACAGAGCAGAGATCTGTCCTTTTAAAGAACTAGCTGATAAGCCTTTGTCCAAACCCTCTTGGAGAAAGGACAATATCCTAGGAATCCTAACCTTACTCCATGAGTAACTCTTGGATTCACACCAATAAAGATATTTACGCCATATCTTAAAGTAGATTTTCCTGGTGACAGGCTTCCGAGCCTGTATTAAGGTATCAATGACTGACTCGGAGAAGCCACGCCTTGATAGAATCAAGCGTTCAATCTCCATGCAGTCAGTCTCAGAGAGATTAGATTTGGATGATTGAAAAGACCTTGTATTAGAAGGTCCTGCCTCAGAGGCAGAGTCCATGGTGGAAGAGATGACATGTCCACTAGGTCTGCATACCAGGTCCTGCGTGGCCACGCAGGCGCTATCAGAATCACTGATGCTCTCTCCTGTTTGATTTTGGCAATCAGTCGAGGGAGCAGAGGAAACGGTGGAAACACATAGGCCAGGTTGAAGAACCAAGGAGCTGCTAGAGCATCTATCAGCGTTGCTCCCGGGTCCCTGGACCTGGATCCGTAACAAGGAAGCTTGGCGTTCTGGCGAGACGCCATGAGACCCAGTTCTGGTTTGCCCCAACGATGGACCAGTTGAGCAAACACCTCCGGATGGAGTTCCCACTCCCCCCGGATGAAAAGTCTGACGACTTAGAAAATCCGCCTCCCAGTTCTCTACGCCTGGGATGTGGATCGCTGACAGGTGGCAAGAGTGAGACTCTGCCCAGCGAATTATCTTTGAGACTTCTAACATCGCTAGGGAACTCCTGGTACCCCCTTGATGGTTGATGTAAGCCACAGTCGTGATGTTGTCCGACTGAAATCTGATAAACCTCAGTGTTGCTAACTGAGGCCAAGCTAGAAGAGCATTGAATATTGCTCTTAACTCCAGAATATTTATTGGGAGGAGTTTCTCCTCCTGAGTCCACGATCCCTGAGCCTTCAGGGAGTTCCAGACTGCGCCCCAAACTAGAAGGCTGGCATCTGTTACAATCGTCCAATCTGGCCTGCGAATGGTCATACCCTTGGACAGATGGACCCGAGAAAGCCACCAGAGAAGAGAATCTCAGGTCTCTTGATCCAGATTTAGTAGAGGGGACAAATCTGAGTAATCCCCATTCCACTGACTTAGCATGCATAACTGCAGCGGTCTGAGATGCAGGCGCGCAAATGGCACTATGTCCATTGCCGCTACCATTAAGCCGATTACTTCCATGCACTGAGCCACTGACGGGCGTGGAATGGAATGAAGGACACGGCAAGCATTTAGAAGTTTTGATAACCTGGACTCCGTCAGGTAAATTTTCATCTCTACAGAATCTATAAGAGTCCCTAGGAAGGAGACTCTTGTGAGTGTTGATAGAGAACTCTTTTCCACGTTCACTTTCCACCCATGCGACCTCAGAAATGCCAGAACTATCTCTGTATGAGACTTGGCAATTTGAAAGCTTGACGCCTGTATCAGGATGTTGTCTAGATACGGAGCCACCGCTATGCCTTGCGGTCTTAGAACCGCCAGAAGTGAGCCTAGAACCTTTGTAAAAATTCTCGGGGCAGTGGCCAACCCGAAGGGAAGAGCTACAAATTGGTAATGCCTGTCTAGAAAGGCAAACCTTAGGAACCGATGATGATCTTTGTGAATCGGTATGTGAAGGTAGGCATCCTTTAAGTCCACTGTGGTCATGTACTGACCCTCTTTGATCATGGTCTCCATTTTGAATGATGGAACTCTGAGGAATTTGTTTAAGATCTTTAGATCCAAGATTGGTCTGAAGGTTCCCTCTTTCTTGGGAACCACAAACAGATTTGAATAAAATCCCTGTCCTTTTTCCGTCCGTGGAACTGGATGGATCACTCCCATTACTAGGAGGTCTTGCACACAGCTTAGGAATGCCTCTTTCTTTATCTGGTTTGCTGATAACCTTGAAAGATGAAATCTCCCTTGTGGAGGAGAAGCTTTGAAGTCCAGAAGATATCCCTGAGATATGATCTCCAACGCCCAGGGATCCTGAACATCTCTTGCCCACGCCTGGGCGAAGAGAGAAAGTCTGCCCCCCACTAGATTCGTTTCCGGATAGGGGGCCGTTCCTTCATGCTGTCTTGGGGGCAGCGGCAGGCTTTCTGGCCTGCTTGCCCTTGTACCAGGACTGGTTAGGTTTTCAGGCATGTCTGGAATGAGCAACAGTTCCCTCTTGTTTTGAAGCGGAGGAAGTTGATGCTGCTCCTGCCTTGAAATTTCGAAAGGCACGAAAATTAGACTGTTTGGCCTTTGATTTGGCCCTGTCCTGAGGAAGGGTATGCCCCTTGCCTCCAGTAATGTCAGCAATAATTTCCTTCAAGCCAGGCCCGAATAAGGTCTGCCCCTTGAAAGGAATATTGAGTAATTTAGACTTTGAAGTCACGTCAGCTGACCAGGATTTAAGCCATAGCGCCCTACGCGCCTGGATGGCGAATCCGGAATTCTTAGCCGTTAGTTTAGTCAAATGAACAATGGCATCAGAAACAAATGAGTTAGCTAGCTTAAGCGTTCTAAGCTTGTCAATAATTTCATTCAATGGAGCTGTCTGGATGGCCTCTTCCAGGGCCTCAAACCAGAATGCCGCCGCAGCAGTGACAGGCGCAATGCATGCAAGGGGCTGTAAAATAAAACCTTGTTGAATAAACATTTTCTTAAGGTAACCCTCTAATTTTTTATCCATTGGATCTGAAAAAGCACAACTGTCCTCAACCGGGATAGTGGTACGCTTTGCTAAAGTAGAAACTGCTCCCTCCACCTTAGGGACCGTCTGCCATAAGTCCCGTGTAGTGGCGTCTATTGGAAACATTTTTCTAAATATAGGAGGTGGGGAAAAGGGCACACCGGGTCTATCCCAGTCCTTGCTAATAATTTCTGTAAGCCTTTTAGGTATAGGAAAAACGTCAGTACACACCGGCACCGCATAGTATCTATCCAGCCTACACAATTTCTCTGGAATTGCAACTGTGTTACAGTCATTCAGAGCAGCTAATACCTCCCCAAGCAATACACGGAGGTTCTCAAGCTTAAATTTAAAATAAGAAATCTCTGAATCAGGTTTCCCCGAGTCAGAGATGTCACCCACAGACTGAAGCTCTCCGTCCTCATGTTCTGCATACTGTGACGCAGTATCAGACATGGCTCTAACAGCATTTGCGCGCTCTGTATCTCTCCTAACCCCAGAGCTATCGCGCTTGCCTCTTAATTCAGGCAATCTAGATAATACCTCTGACAGGGTATTATTCATGATTGCAGCCATGTCCTGCAAGGTAATCGCTATGGGCGTCCCTGATGTAATTGGCGCCATATTAGCGCGCGTCCCCTGAGCGGGAGGCGAAGGGTCTGACACGTGGGGAGAGTTAGTCGGCATAACTTCCCCCTCGACAGAACCCTCTGGTGAGAATTCTTTTATAGATAAAGACTGATCTTTACTGTTTAAGGTGAAATCAATACATTTAGTACACATTCTCCTATGGGGCTCCACCATGGCTTTCAAACATAATGAACAAGTAGGTTCCTCTGGGTCAGACATGTTTAAACAGACTAGCAATGAGACTAGCAAGCTTGGAAAACACTTTAAAACAAGTTTACAAGCAATATAAAAAACATTACTGCGCCTTTAAGAAACACAAATTTTCCCAAATTTTGAAATAACAGTGAAAAAATGCAGTTACACTAACGAAATTTTTACAGTGTATGTAATAAGTTAGCAGAGCATTGCACCCACTTGCAAATGGATGATTAACCCCTTAATACCAAAAACGGAATAACAAATGACAAAAACGTTTTTTAAACAGTCACAACAGCTACCACAGCTCTACTGTGGCTTTTTACCTCCCTCAATACGACTTTTGAAGCCTTTTGAGCCCTTCAGAGAAGTCCTGGATCATGCAGGAAGAAGCTGGATGTCTGTGTCTGTAATTTTTGCTGTGCAAAAAAAAAAAAAAAAAAAAAAAAATAGGCCCCTCCCACTCATATTACAACAGTGGGAAGCCTCAGGGAACTGTTTCTAGGCAAAATTCAAGCCAGCCATGTGGAAAAAACTAGGCCCCAATAAGTTTTATCACCAAACATATGTAAAAAACGATTAAACATGCCAGCAAACGTTTTAAAATACACTTTTATAAGAGTATGTATCTCTATTAATAAGCCTGATACCAGTCGCTATCACTGCATTTAAGGCTTTACTTACATTACTTCGGTATCAGCAGCATTTTCTAGCAAATTCCATCCCTAGAAAAATATTTTAACTGCACGTACCTTATTACAGGAAAACCTGCATGCTATTCCCCCTCTGAAGTTACCTCACTCAGAATATGTGAGAACAGCAAAGGATCTTAGTTACTTCTACTAAGATCATAGAAAACGCAGGCAGATTCTTCTTCTAAATACTGCCTGAGATAAACAGTACACTCCGGTACCATTTAAAAATAACAAACTTTTGATTGAAGAAATAAACTAAGTATAAAACACCACAGTCCTCTTACGACCTCCATCTTAGTTGAGAGTTGCAAGAGAATGACTGGATATGGCAGTGAGGGGAGGAGCTATGTAGCAGCTCTGATGTGGGTGATCCTCTTGCAACTTCCTGTTGGGAAGGAGAATATCCCACAAGTAATGGATGATCCGTGGACTGGATACACTTAACAAGAGAAATAACATTCTTTTTACTGCAATTATTTATCAATAGCCACACACCATTTGCGGAGGGTATAAAATAAATAATGAAAATATATTGCAAAGTTGTTTTTATTATAAATAACTAATTTTATATAAACTTGTCAAGGTGTTTACCGCCCTTTAAATGCTATGTGCTTCTAGGATCTACATCCTAAAATAATATGAAGTGAAGTGACTTGATATCAAACCCAGAGAGTAATGGAAACTTTTAGCTTTGGGGCAATTAACAGCCCAAGATCCAATGGCCCAACACAAGTTTCATATTGGGTCCATAATAAAATACAGGGCCAGTCTATGGGTGTTTTTTTTTTTGCCAAAAGTCCAGGACTCGTCAGTCTAAGATTAAAGGGACAGTAAAGTCAAAATTAGACATTCATGATATGGATAGATCATACAATTTTAAACAACATTCCAATTTACTTCAATTAATGAATTTGCTTCTTTCTCTTGTTATCCTTTTCTGAAAAGTTTCTCTATGTAAGATCAGGAGCAGCAAAGAACCTAGGTTCTAGCTGCTGATTGGTGGCTGCATTTATATACCAATTGTCATTGGCTCACTCATGTGCAGTTATAAACCAGTAGTGCATTGCTGCTCCTTCAACAAATGATACTAAGAGAAAGAAACAATTGTATGTTCTACCTAAATCATGAAATAAAATGTTTGGCTTTCATGTCCCGTTATTTTATAAAATGTACACTGATAATATAATGGTAGGGTGAGTAAATAGATATGAGGTAACTAGCAGATAAAATCTAGAAGTATTTGGGGCACCTCTTCCCTATATACACTTCCCCCTTCTTGTCAGGTATGGATCTCATATAGTCAAGTAAAGTATTATTTAATAAGTTAAAATAGGAAAAAGGACTGAGCCAAAAAAAATATATATTTTTTTTACTTAGAGCGCTATCTTATGCAAAAAAATGCTCAATAGAAGAACACTCTAGGATTACATTTTTCTTCTAGAGAAATAGAATGTATACTCAATGGGTAGAAACAGAGCTGTCAGGAGGGAAGATTTATATACAGGAATAGATGGCGAGTCCCAAAGACTTCTGGGAAATAAGGACCAACTTCAAACTGCAAAAAGCTACATAACCCTCAGTGAAGGTTCTGTGTTATCACCCAGAATATGAGGTTCATGCAAATCAAGTGGATTTGCAGAAAAGAGATTCAATTATCTCTCTAAACGAGGGATACCGCTTTGTTAAAAAAGTGCGTTTAATGCACTAGGCTGACTAATGATTTTAGACGTAGTATGTTGTTTTACAGAAGAGCTGTTTCCCTGAAAAGATTAATCGATGGATTCTGCCACTATGGGGCACATCTATGAAGCTCCGTAGGGAGCTGGACGCCCCGTGTTTCTGGGGAGCCTTCATACTCGCCAGAAACACAAGTTATGGAGAAGCGGTCTAAAGACCGCTGCTCCATAACCTGTCCGCCTGTTCTGAGGAGGCAGACAGATATCCCCACAATTCAACTCGAATGAGTACGATTGGGTTGATTGACACCCCCCTGCTGGCGGCCAATCTTCAGGGGGCGGCGTTGCACCAGCAGCTCACAAGATCTGCTGGTGCAATGCTGAATACGGAGAGCGTATTGCTCTCCGCATTCAGAGAGGTCTGTCGGACCTGATCCGCACTGTTGGATCAGGTCCGTCAGACCTTTGTTAAATAGGCCTCTATGTTAGCTGTGTCAGTTTGTTTTTTTATACAATTAAAATTAACACAAAAACTAACTGGCTTTAAAATGAAGAAATATGCAGTATTCTCTCCAGGTCCTTTTTAATATGTGCACCACCCAAATTTATGTTACCGACCAGTCAGTTAAAATGTAATCGAAAAATAAGGTAAAATTGGCTAATATTAATTTTTTTTCAATGTTTACCACTCAAATTATCATAACAAATGTGTAATTTGAAGAGCAGAAAATGTTATAATATTAGAAAGTATTACACTGCCCCCACCCAGCTACTTTATAATGCCCCCTGGCTGGCAACATTTTCTTTAGAGAACACCGATATGTTTAAAAAATGTTGCCAACTCAGTTCAATTGTTTTTTAGTTGTGAAAACAGGTAGCCTTCCATTGGAATCCTTTTTATAAAAAGAACAGAAAACAGTATGTTGCAAATTTGCGTAAACCAACTTACATTTGATTTTACAGAGGCACATGTGGATTAAAATTTGTACTTTCACTTGCAATTACCGGTAACCATGGCAACTAGCAATGTAACACATATGCCTTAAAATAGGGCTATGACTCAACGGATATATTTTTATTTTTGATTGGCTGTCTGAAATATAAACAATAAGTAGAACACATAGGGAGGAAATCAACTTTTGATTACACTAAATTCAAATAATAAAAAAAAAGCATAGGGCTAATTTACTATAAATCGTTTAGGGTAGGTGGGAAGTTTAATGTGTATATTTTCCCATATACAGGCAATTACTTTTATCGGTGCACGATTATAAATTGGAGAGCTAGCCACATTAAATAACTCATTATTCTGTAAGCCAAGATGTATATTACATAAGTATCAGATATTGAAACAGTCTTTTAATCCTCACGAAAATACTCTTTCCAAAGAGAAGCTTAATATTTAAAGTAACAGACACCCAAAAGAAGTCAGATTCTTTTAACAAAAGAATAAGTCAATTGGCTGGACATATCTCAAATCGCCACTAGATTAGAGATTTTAAGATCAGTAAAATAATCCCAAAATTGTATTTAAGGAATATTCTCCTATTTTATTGGTGGACTATAGCTTATCAACAGTATGGTCCTTAAAGGGATATAAACCAACAATATTTATTTTATTATTCAGATAGAGCATACACATTTTAAATAACTTTTCCATTGACTTCTATTATTAAATCTGCATAATTCTTTTGGTATCCTTTGTTGAAAGTGTACAATGCACTACTGGGAGCTAGCTGAGCACATCTGATGAGCCAATGACATCAGGCATATACGTACAACCACCGTACAGCTAGCTCCCAGCAGTGGACTGCTCCTAAGCCTAACAAGATATGAATTCAACAAAAGATAGCAAAAGAACATAGCAAATTAGGTAATAAAATAAGTTAAAAAGCTGTTTAAAATGTCATGCTTTGTCTTTATCATGAATCATTTTATTTATTTATTTTTTTGGGGGGGTTAATGTCCATTTAACAGTGAATATTTTTCATATTTCCTACAGATGCTACAAAAATACAACATGAATGTGCTTCACCTTATCAGTAAAACAAAGGGAAGCGTGGGAGTGAAAGATAACTAGTTCAATCATTTTAAAAAGATAAATAATTATTCAATAAACACAATGTTAATGTTTATTTTTCCAAATAAACAATATTAAGGTAATATTTTAAATCTAAAAACAGTAACTTATGCACAAAAGTTTAAAATACTTTACTAATAAATGTTGCAAACATTCAACTTTCTAAAATAAATGATAAAAGCATGAAAGCAAAAAAAAAAAAAAAGAATGATTTTGACGATTACGTTACCAGTATGGCGTTCCAATGAACGATTTTCGTTTTGCGATAGTGGCTGTAATTTGAGCGGCTACTCCAAAATCAGCTAAAACAAAAATATAATTTATAAATAAATAAATGTTATGTTAAGTTTGTTAAACATATACATAAATCTGCATATATTTTTTTTTAAATGAAGTCAGAAATGTTATGTGGTTGTTTTAAAAAGGACCTGCAACTTCTAAACAATCTTCCAATTATCTTTGTTCTTTTGGAATTCTCGTTTAAAGAGTATACCTAGGTATGAAAAGGAGCTTTTTGTGTGTCTTTAGCAGTAACTGTTGCGCACTAAAGTGCAGCAGCGTTTAGGGTGCTAAACTGTTCTAAATATTGGGGTCGATCACAATTCTTTAGAAAAACACTATTAAACACTATTAAAGGAATAGTCTAGTAAAAAAAGCAGTAATGTAAGCATAGGAGCAGGCCCATTTCTTTTTTCAGAACTTGGGTAGCGCTTTCTGATTGGTTTCTAAATGTAGCCACCAATCAGCAAGCGCCACCCAGGTGGTGAACCAAAAATGGGCTGGCTTCTAAGCTTACATTCACATAAAGATACCAAGAGAATGAAGAAAAAATGATAATAGGAGTAAATTAGAAAGTTGCATAAAATTGCATGCTCTATCTGAATCGTGAAAGTTTCATTTTGAATAGACCATTCCTTTAAAGTCTAAGGAGAGTTTTGTAGAGAGAGGAAGAGGAGAGAGGGATGAGAGATAGAGGAGAGAAAAGGGGGAAAAAAGATAGAGATAAGAAGAGATTGAGGTAAGAAAAGAGAGAGATGTGATCCATAAGTAAAAAGAGGGTTTCTCCTCTTTGAAACTAAGGGTAGAGTAGCCTAGATGAGTTATATTTGTGGCAAAGAGAAACATTTTCTACCACCCCTTTCTTTTAAATCAAACTGGTTAAATTGATATTCTGAAGCAAAAATAACACTCCAAATAATTAATGTTTGCTTTACTAAACATTGATAACTGTGTGTTTAACTGCACAAAGAGATTAAACGCTAAATGTACAAAAATGCTGTGTTATTCCATCTAAAATTCATTAATTAAAACAACAAAACAAATTAAAATATACATCTGTTTTTGTTACACATTTATCTATTAGATAGAATGAATCAACTGACCAATTAACAAATGTTAAATGTGTGCATTCATTTCAATTTTAGACAAACTATTTAAAATGTATTTATTTGTCAAACAAATAAGACATTTTTTGCAAGTCTATTAAACACATAGGTAAACTCATGCTTGGAGGACACAGCTGGTAAATGGCTGACAGTCTGTCTTCTGTGCGGGAACTTGTGACTCCTAAGCAGATCTTTACCTATATTGTCAAACCCTGGTAGGTGTTACATACATAATAATCTAGGGTCAGTAACATTCTCTAATAAAGCATTACAACATCACTTATAAGGGACATATGTTAGTTATATAAAATAATAAAATGTTTTTTGTGTTTAACCCATGGCAAAAATGCACTACTGGGACCTTGCTGAACACATCTAATAAGCCAATGACAAGAGGCATATGCGTGTATCCACCAATCATAAACAAGCTCTCAGGAGTGCACTGCTGCTCCTGAGCCTGTCTAGGTACTGTATGTTTATCAAAGAAGTATATCAAAAGAATGAAGTACATGTGATTGAAGTCAAATAAAAAGTCTCTTAAAATACTTTATCTCAGCCATAAAAGTTTAATCTTGACTTTTAAGAAACTGTCATTTTAAACTAAAGGTTTTTTTTTGTGCCCTCTCCAAAATACAAATTATAAATATGTAAATTACTTTTTAGCAGAAAAGGGAAGCGTTTGAAAACACCATTTTGGTCTAGGCTGCTATGTAACAGGTTAAGAAATGCCAACTGACTTCCTATCGGATATATCTATCTATATATATATATATCAGTAAAAATATGACATATCTTATATAGGATATTGTTACACTTCATTTGCACACTAATACTCACCTAATTTTACATGACCATTATCTGTTAAAAGGATATTTGCTCCCTGGAAATGAAACAAACAGGTCTAGTTAATAACATCAATTCACTCTATTGTTTTTGGAATGTTTTATTTATTTTAAAGACGGTGTTTATTTTACATCAAATGACAGTTCTATATTGACACACACACACACATATATATATACACACACACTGTATAATCTGCTCAATCAATGCCTTTACATACCCCTTCACACCTATTAATCGCATGCAAATGCTTACAAGACTTCTGACCCTATTCTATCACTCCTAATTCCATCTAAAAAACAATATCCTTCTTTGCCATTCATTCTGCTTCACTGCCCTGTCATTATCCCTGCTTGAAAATCCTGATGCACAAATGTGCTAAAGAAAAGAGAAAGAAAAAAAAAGTGCATTTGAGAATGTCAATGCGTCTGTCATCGCTGCTGGACTATATGCAACTACAGTAATTAAACCTAGTTCAAGAACACAGTATTTACCCACTGTCATAAAAAGGCGAAAACCATTTGATTTTGTGGCAAAGATTAAAATTGTGTCAAAAGAAAATTACATTTAAAAAAAAATGCTGTGGTGGATATCACAGTGCTGGTATTATATATTAAATATATAACTATTTGAAATGCCTTAATTGAAAATATTGAATTTATTTGTACTCATTAACTGCTGCCTTGTAAATGAGATTTTGTTTTGTTTCAGCTAGGCACGGAAACACATTTCCCTAGACTAAGAAGTGCTGATGAGAAAGAATTTGCGCCAGCTCCAATACAAATGATTTAGCTTGCACAAATCTGTTTTAGCAAACGTCTTTAATCTTAACATAACATGATCTTTTACAGCCAATACTGGATACAGCTAGTGACCATACAACACATATGTTTAATGATCTATATAAGACAGAAGGGGAGGTTTGTAAGCCTCATAAAGAGGCATTGCCAATTTAAGATACAAAAAGCATCATACGATTAAGTAGTCTTATTTGTGGTTATTAAGAAAATATTATAATTATTTGGTAAAAAATTTTTAAATAATTATTGAGAAAACTGATTCTTTTCTCTAAATGGGTGCACAAATAAGAAAAAAATGGAGATTAGTTTAATTTTATAGACATCAAATGGTTATCTATTTTGTATTTTTTACATAAATTCAATCTTTCATTTTCTGTTTGATTATAATTATTAAAGTGAAAGTAAACCCTAGCGTTGTACAAACGCTAGGATTTACTATTGAAACAAATAAAGGGCACTTTCATTCATGAAGTATAAGATACTTCATGCAGAAAGCCCCTTTATTTGATTCAATTGATCGCCGTTTTTAGCTGCTACAGCAGCCCACGGCTAAAAAATTTTTTGGCTAAGAGGTGACGTTTTCACCTCTTAGCCAATAGCAGTGCGGTAAATCCGGCTTGGCGCCCATGGGAGCCGGATTTACCGCACTGCTATTGGCTAAGAGGTGAAAACGTCACCTCTTAGCCAAAAAATTTTTTAGGCGTGCTCTGCTGTAGGAGCTAAGAGAGCGGCAAGTGATTGAATCAAATAAAGGAGCTTTCTACATGAAGTATCTTATACTTCATGAATGAAAGTGCCCTTTATTTGTTTCAATAGTAAATCCTAGCGTTTAAAGGGACACTGTACCCAAAAATTTTCTTTCCTGATTCAGATAGAGCATGCAATTTTAAGCAACTTTCTAATTTACTCCTATTATCAAATGTTCTTTATTCTCTTGGTATCTTTATTTGAAATGCAAGAATGTAAGTTTAGATGCCGGCCCATTTTTGGTGAACAACCTAGGTTGTCCTTGCTGATTGGTGGATAAATTCATCCACCAATCAAAAACTGCTGCCCAGAGTGCTGAACCAAGAAAAAAAGCTTAGATGCCTTCTTTTTCATATAAAGATAGCAAGAGAACAAAGAAAAATTGATAATAGGAATAAATTAGAAAGTTGCTTAAAATTGCATGCTCTATCTGAATCACAAAAGAAAATTTTTGGGTACAGTGTCCCTTTAAGCATTTTAAGCAGAAAAAGACATAAATAGCTGCCATGACAGGAGTATAGGAGGAAAAAGAATATTATTATTATTTTTTTAAAACAAACATCAAAAAGGAGTAACTCAAATAATTACACTAGTAATAATTATGCAAAGAACTGTCTTCTTGGATTGTGTATGTTTGAAGGGACATGTTACCCAGATGATGAAGCATATCTGTAAAAAGATCATGTGAACATCTCTATCTAAAAAAGTAAGATATTATAACATAACATTAAGGGCCGGTTCTTGTGTAAGGAAGTATAGGCAGCTGCCTTAGGGCGCCTCCAACAGGGGGGCGCCGAGAGCGGCGCCTACTGCGAACTGCCGAGGTGGATCATCTCCCGCCCTGAAGTGTGATGAGAGACAGTGGGACAGGGACTTATTAAAATGTATTATCGCCTGCGGCTGGCTCGCTGCAACAGTGCAATTTACTTATTCCTACAGTAACAGTCAGACCTGACCTACATGACGATTGATTATCTGGCTAAATCAATGGCACTTAATTGGCTGGCTTAGATGATGCCGGCCCTTCTACACTGCATGTAATAACGTAACAGGTAGCGGATAAAACATCCGGATGTACCGTTGATATACTTGATACCACTATTATCAGCTACACGTTCTAAATATAATTTACCTCTGTATACTTATCGTATTGTTATAAACTCTTGATATCATTACGTTTATCAAACAGTAAGCCGATTATTAAAGCACACCTAACTACCTAATATCTGGTACCGGATAGAATACCCGGATGAGCCGCTGAAATACTTGATACTACAATTATTAGCTAGACGCTCCAAATATAACTTATCCCCGCAAACCCTCTGTGCTGTTATGAGATATTGACATCACTGCGCCCATCAAACAGTCAGTCGATAAAGAGCTTAACCTTATTTAAATATCATTTTTCCTAAATATTTCTCCACATAATACAGTGGCACTCTATTAGGCCAGCAGCATTTCTAGCATCTTATATTCGAAAACCCTGTTTAGATTTGATATTTCTTGAGTGATATTTGTAAAGTAAAAAGAGACAGTAACGTTCTAAATACACGATCAATCACAGTGAACGTGGCACATCTATATACAATACACTGTATCAAAAGCGGACTTAAACATAAGCAAATATACCAGCAAGCACACAAGCAATAATACTGCATTAATCTGAGTTGATGCATGACCAGAGTTACCATTATCGTGTACTATTTTATTAATACCCAGGCTGTCTCTCCATCTGATATAACAAGATAACGTTACAAATTCCAAGCAAGACATGGCCATATGGCTCAAATAAGATTAATTTCATAAACTAATTATGATACTATAACACTTATTGGGCGTTAATTATACAAAGAACGATAATCCTATAGAATTATATCCTTCATAAATGTTCTTGAAATAAAATATGACCAATCTGCACATCTGAGTAAAACGACTGTAAGAGATACACCAGTCATTAAACATAAATATATTCTATTGGAATTTAATTTAAGTACTTATGCCATGCATGTTTAGCATACTAGCACCATAATACCCCAAACGTAATCGACGTATCCCTTCAGCCAATTATACCTGACTTTACCACGCTTAGTCACCGGTGCTCTGGTAACATCAGGGATTTCCAGAAGATGATATTTTCATATGAAGCTAATACAATCCAGTAACAGCACCAGAGTGGCTCTGTAAAGAATTCCACCAGCTCTGGGACGTTCTATAACCCTGGTAGACACCAGAGAGTCAAGACCCCCTTAGTGACTGCTCTGAGAAAGGTCAACAGATAGGTACCTTATTGGTAATTCACCTCAATAGGCGACTCCCTGTTTACCTGTAGATCCCTCCTAGGGGTACCCTTACAAACTTACGTGATCAGTGGCCAGTCAATAACATAGGCACACAAAGTGATTAACATAACCTCTATTTTAGTTCTTCAGTATCTTCCTGAGCACACAATTTTAATTTTTTGCTACGGCAAATATATTCCACTCCTGAGGCTATTCCAGCCACTGGTTTACATTCACTCACGCTCACACCGACTGTGGTTTTTAATGTTTACCCCCTTTTTAACAATATTATTAAATGTTAAGTTTTAAAAAATCCCCTTCTCATTGGAGCCTACTTGCAATGGTACAACAGTGATTCCATCACTTCGTGCTGGTGAGTGCTAAATAAGCACATTCTTCCAATTGCGGTTGCAATTGATACTCTTGTGTTTGCCTCTTTTTATGTACAGCACCCCAGTCCCAAATTATACTAGTATTTAATAATTTGCTACTTCATTAATAAGGAGAGTTGAATCAAATTAGGGACCTAGCACCAGTAGTGCCGTCGTTTCCTTTCTCTTTTTGTATACAGATAAATTAGTAATATGGCTTGAGGATTTAAAAAAGAAGAAGAAAAAAACAAAACATATTTTGGAAAAGTATTGCAATATCTGCTGCGTGTTCTAAAGTGTTTAAACATTTGTGACACATTACTTTATATGGAAAATTGAAAGATAAATAGTTGTTTATATTAAAAGATGTTTTGCTACTAAAGTTTTTCAGGCTTGATGGAATCGAGACATTGTGATTCTTGTAATATTCTGGCTGGGCTGAATCATGCACAATAACACGCAGAAAAAGCTAAGTCACTTAAGAAGAACTACATAAAATAAAAACTATATTGCAGAGATGCTGTTGTTCCCCCAACCACATTTATAGTTACTGGTTCAAAAAATGGTTTTGTGTATTTTTTTTTAGCATTATGTACTCATTTTAATACAAATATGTACTAATATATAAGAAATAATACATAAATTGACAAAAATAGGACATAAATAAATGCTTAACAGAACTGAAAGAAAAACAAACGAAAATTAAAAAATTCAAGATTTTCAGGGATGCTCATTACTAATAGCTCATTATTGTGTAATTAAGATCAAAATATAGCTACTTACTTCTTATTGGCCAAAAAAAAAGTACAACTAAGGGGTAAATTGATATTGTAAACTCTATAGATAATACTTTTTATTTATTATCAGAATGTATTCATAAAATGCCAACAGGATAGCAGTGTTGAACAGAAGTTGTCCAAAAAAGTTGGAGGCAAATATTTAAAAGGATAAATAGCGTCTTGCTCAAATCAGACTGTTTTAATACAACGAAAACCTATTCTTACATACGAGTAATACATCACCTAGCCACCAGGAGGAGGCAAAGACACTCCCAAACAGAACATTTAACTATCCATCCCACTTCCTCCACCCTCCCAGTAGTTCAACCCAAGGTTCAAACCAAGTATAGGGAGAAGTAAAAGAGATAAACAAGGGATAAAGAGGTGCAAACTAGACTGGTGCCTCTAAAAATAAAATCCAGGGTGGGTTCGTGGAATGTGTACCTAAGATGTGGAGTCCACAAAGAATGTAGGGTGGGAGAAGGATGCAGTCCCTAATTGCTAAGCAATACCTCTTAAAGAACACAGGATGTCTCAGTTAAGGCAAAAAAACAGCAGACTGAAAATTGTTTGTGAACAACCACAACAATATTTTCAACTGAACAAAAAAAAAAAGAAGAGAGAGAGAGGGGGGGCAATATGAGCCAGAGGCTGCCAGTCCGCTTCTAAATAAACCATAAGATAAGAAATTCTTGACCAGAAATTCCTGAATTATGTTAGCTGTAGAATTCATAGATAGAAAAAAATAAAATAAAGATAAGCCAACAAAACATGGAGATGCCAAGATAGAAACTTAACATAAGGAAAATGCATAGCTCAAAAAGAGAAGGCTGCAAAAATCTATCTCACCAAATCAAGACTCCAAGGAGTAATATAGGAGAGAAGGATGATTTAAATCCAACCCTAGCTTGAACCAAAGATTGGACAGTAGGCTAAAGTGCCAGCATTCATATAACAAAGCTAAAAGAAGCGATATCTAGTCCTTAAGAGTCGCAAGACCCCTTATTAAGTCCTACATATGAAAAAAAACCTGAAGCATACGTGGGAGTTTTACTCTGTGCAGAAAAACCCACATTTCACACACCAGTAGAACAACACCCTCCATACCAAGGGTATGGTGTCAGGCCTATGCCCTGGAAAAAAATTGAGATAGACCTAGAACTTCCTTGGGCCAGATCCAAAAACACAGTCTCCTAACCGCCAAATTATAGAACTAGAATGATAAAGAAATGAAGGCCTGAGCTATAAAGGTTCAACTTTTGAAAAAAACTTAACAGAGGAAGCCACCGATGAACTTTAGAGATCTATATACCAAGACCTGTAAGCTCCCAGGAGCAAAGAGATCACAGGTACCTTTTCCTAAATGAAAAGGTACCTGTGATCTCTTTGCTCCTGAGTTAACCTATAACAAAAATTACTCATCGACCTTTATTGATTTCTTAGATGAGAACTGAGGATTAACTCATTAAAGTAAATAACTGAAAGTCCATAAAACATAACTGACATGGGGGCGGAGCCGGCCAGCGACCATCATGGCCGCATAGTAATGTAGCTCCGTATATCGCAGGCGCCTTCCACAGCAATTATTCCACCTATCCGGGATCCGAGAGATGCACAGAAACGAGCAGCGGAACGCTGCGCAAAAAGACCGTATCTCCAACCCTATTCCTCAAGCTGAATGTACTGCTTGCCTGCCTGAGGCCTTACACACGATGCACAGTTTTAAAATCCTACACTGACAGCTGCAAGCATTAACTCCCTTACGCCTGCTAACATCTTCAGCCTCCAATGTCAAGCAAAACAAATATAAATATACCTCAGGCTATATATAATGCTGCTTTGAAGCCACTTCAATATCCTACATCCACTGAGAGCCTCAGGACAATCATTCATAATAGCGGACTCCTACACAGACCTTGAATAGCAGCTTCTAACAGTGAGCAGATTCAAACACACTATATTACCACTTCTTGTCAGAGACTGAACTTCACTGGTATAAAGTGTACTTCGATATATGTATTAAATAAATACAGGCACCACTGCACATCAAGATAGAGACATGCCCACATGGCTTATAATGGCATCATAACATATACACCTATTGTAACACCTTGGAGGGTGCCAGTACTACAGCCTACTGGAAAGCATATATCACCCTCAGTACTAACTGGATTGCCACTCCTTACTCATTTCATTGTGCACAGAGCCTGCCATCTTTTGCTACAATCACTACTAATACACAATATGGCGACTAGAAGAACTACTCGACCAGAAAAGTCTAACAAAGGACCTTCCGCTACAAGCTCTAAAATGAATAACTTTTTTAAGATATTGGAAACATTGGTGACAGACCCTGAGGCACCCCAAATTTCAGACGCCATACCAGAAGATATGGACTCACCCACACCCTTAACTAAAGCTGACCTCAGTAACTTACCAACCAAAGCAGACTTCACATCTTTTCTCACACAAATAGGGAAACTTATCAAAGATGGACTTTCGGAGGTTAAAAAAAGAGGTATCAGATCTAGGGGAAAGAGTGATGCAGGTTGAAGAAGAGATGGAACAAAACACCAGGGTGAAAAGGTGCCAGAAGAATAAAAAATAAGAGACGCCTCACAGGAAAAATACGGGTGGGGAGCTGTGGACTATTTCCATCTGAAGAAAAGAAAATTATCAGGTAAGCATAATTTTAAGTTTTTCTTCATATTTGGAGTCCACAGCTACATTCATTACTTTTGGGAAAACAATACCCAAACTATAGAGGACACAATGCAAAAAATGGGAGGGTACAATAGGCGGCCCATTCTGAGGGCACCAGGCCTGAAAAAAACCACAATCCAACCAAACCCCGCTTTGTCGGAGCCGGGCAAAAAAAAACTAGAAGGAAAAGGCCCCAAGGACACTGACCCGCAGATAGTCCGAAAGCCTAAATAGGAACTGCAAAGCAGACTCACTGAGCCAACACTCCTCCAGGAGAACCGTCGCCCAGCAGTCGGTCCCCACACAACCCTTACTAGTACAGTACCAAAATCCCAAAAAGGGAGAGGACAAGGGTGAGCCAAAGGGATACCCAAAAGATACAACAAGATCCAAAAAAAGTAAAAAACCCCTTCAAAAGAAGGCCAAGTCCACAGAGACCCAAATGGATCCCGAGAACAAGGGGAGACGACACCGAACCCCCAAGGAGCAACCGAGCATCATCAAGGAGAAGAACATCTCCCAAACATCGTGCAACAGCACCGAAAAAGACAGCTGAAGACAAAGTCCTTAACACGTCAGAACTCAGAGACTGAGCAAAAATTACAAGTAGCAAACTCAGAAAGATAAACATTTGAGTCCAGTAACACGCTGCCATCTGTAGTAAGATACGGAGAAACACTATCCGTTAGGAAAAAGTGGCCGAACAAAATAGCAGATTGCCCAACCTCCAAGACAGAGGACACACTCCAGGCAATCCAGGCCTACTCACAGATCTCAAAGGGGGAGAGGCACAGAACCTCTAACAAAAGGTCCACTGGCACCCTCAAGACCTGAGGATGAACAACAGATCTCAGATCCTACACCTAGCCGGACCAGTATAAGCAACGGCAGATCTGAAAGCAAGGGAACAGAAAGGAACCCCAAGACCGGCCCGCAAAAGGGTGGAAGAATGGACACAGCCATTTCAACCTAGAGACAATCAAGCAGGCGTTAGACCCAAGGAGATCTAGCAAAGCCACCCAACTAAAGTCTCAATGCGGAGCCAGCAGCTCCCCAGATGGAAAGAAACCACTTAAAAAGCAGACCAATCCCCAAACCAGATAAAACATCTGTTCAAACCTCCTGAACACAGGAAAGGCCCCTAAAAAAAGGAACCACACCTCCGTAAGGAGGACAATGAGACCCCTGAAGAGGAGAGCAGCGATAAACACCTGCCCATAAGACAGGAAGTCATAGGAAGAACCGAGAGGACACAAGGCCACGTCACTGACGAACACGGAAAGTACCCCTTAAAACACAATCGTGCTAGAACACATATCAGGTGCAAGAGGGACAGCTGAGCAACCGCAAACCTTCTGCTTGCTAGGCAAGAAAGCCCACCATCAGGTCACATTATTTGGCTGTCCCAAGGGAACCGCATCATCCGGCACAAGACAAGTCCCAAGGAGCCCCGGCTCTCAGTAAATCTGGCCAAGTTGCAAAACATAACAGCCAGAACAAGGGCTAAGCCCAACTACCCCGGAAGCTGGAACCCCCAGGCCAGTCATAGGATCATAAGGTCCGGTAACATCCCACAGCTGGATCTACAAAGAGAAAACGCTGAGTAACCACCTCCACAAATGGAAGATCAGGACAAGAAGCCCAGGTCCCAAAAATGTTTACACTAAACAATCTTCCAGGAACATAAATCCCTTGTTTGATATAAAAAAACAGACATCCCAGCGAAAAGTCCAGAATAACCCGGATAACAAGAGCAAGAAGCCCTTGCAAGTCCCAACCCAAAGGGAAGAGACCACCCCTTGCAGGAGCCTAACAAGGCCATAAAAGGACATTACCGCTAACAGGCGTCCAAGCAACATTAACATGATTGTGCTTGAAAAGCGCGGCTAATCCCCCTTAAGGGACATAAGGCACTGCTCATTTTATCAACCTCGAAAGGAGGAAAGGCTGAGTAGACCTCGCCGGGGATCGAACTAGCAACCCTCAGTTTGCTACAGTACAGAGTAGCCACAGAGCATTAGTATGCTGAGCTAGCTCTCCAGCTAGCCACGAGCTACAGACACAAGGGGAACAGTGAGGACAAGTCACCTGAAACCGAGCAACAGCAAGCCTCCACATCACCTCAGATTCGAAGTCAGAGGACTGTAAAACATGGCTTTGGATGCCACCTGGATGGCAATACCTGAACCATATGAGTGGAAAACCACTTGGACCTCTTCTATCCCAAGAAGGAGATGCAGAGCATTCCCAACACCGGGGAAGGATCCCTAGCCAGAGCCCAAAAAGACCTCACTGTCTAATGTCCCGAAAAAGGAACAACCAACTTCCAAAGGGAATCCAAGTCCCCCGAAGGTGACCGATCCACAAGGAGAAACGGACAAAGTCCAAGAAGGTCTCAGTGAAGAAGAGAACCACTAAAGGAACAAGTCCAAAAAGGACAATTCCCAGGGCCTCCTAAGGCAACACCGCCCGACCTGTGGAAAAGAGGCGCTGATCCCTCAAATTTTTCCACCACGTGGGAAGGAATACTCTAGGTTCCGAGGGTATCGGAAGTAACAGAGAGTGACGCATCAAAATTCACGGACCCAGTCATCAGAGAGAGGGCTATTTAAGGACTGAAACAATCCCGAGAGCCGCACGGACCCCCAAGTCCCCTTGAGAATGCTTAGCTGAAACTTGTAAAACAAATAACAAGAAATATAAATAATGTTGAGAGCACTTAGCACCCCAACCTGACCAGCAAGGTAAAATAGGCGCAACATGTCTGAATAAGCCGCGAGGCAGAAGATCTGAACCCATGCAGGACCAGCCTGCAGCCAGGGTCATAACTGCCAAGCTGGCTAAATCCGCCCTCAGAGAGGGAGGAAGAAAAAACAGACAAACATGGGACTAACATGTCCCAAACAACTTCTGTAGAAGCAAACAGCAAGTATCGATCCCAGAGAAAGTTACCACAGGAAACATAGTATGAAAAATAAAAATAAAATTCATCCTAACCGGATAAAATAAAATGACAGGCATCCCGAAGGTTAACACCCAAAAAGAATAGAAGATCCGCAGGACCAGCCTAACGGAAACCCTTTTCTTCCAACTAAACTGGGAAGAACCCCGATAACAAGATTTAACCCCTTAAGGACAAGGGCTGTTTCAACATTTTTGTGGTGTTTGTGTTTAGCTGTAATTTTCCTCTCTCTCATTTACTGTTCTCATACAAATTATATTTTTTTTTTCAGGACAAGAAGGGCTTTCTTTACATACCACTATTTGTATCATGTCATATAATTTACTTTAAAAAAAAGAATAAAATATAGTGAAAAATTGAAAAAAAAAAACATGTTTTTTTTACTTTTACTTGAAAAATCTTTTATTCATCCACAAAAGCTAATGAAAAAAACTGCTAAATAGATTCAAAATTCCGTCCTGAGTTAAAAAAAACCCAGTGTTTACATGCTTTTTTTGCAAGTTATAGGGCTCTAAGTACAAGTAGGACATTGGTGTTTCAAAATATATATTTGTAAAATCTATCAATAGTGACATTGTAACTGTCACAAAAATAATAATTGGCTGTTACTATCTGCCTCACATGCCTGGCAGATAGTAACAGCAGTATTTCGGTAGCAGTGATCTCTGATCGCTCCTGCTGCTCGTTTTAAGTCATTACGGTTCAGGACCGTCATCAGTCCTCAAGAGGTAGATTGCATTATCCCCCATGTCTAACGAGGTGAGCCATTCGAAGGAGGAGACTGATGAGTCCTATAACCAAGAAGGATAGAGTCCCCAAACAGCTCAAAAACATGTCTGAGTAGAACACGAAGGCGAGCCAGCCTGTAACGAAACTCACAACACTCAGGAGTAGTTACAACCGTAGGGAACTGCACATGCCTTCCTGTGGCCAAGAGACCTGGGGCAATCGGGCATGAGCACAATCGCAAATAAACATCTGGACTATGTAGACGAGCAAGCACCAAAAGTATGTAAAAGTGAAAACGTGTCACAACCTCCAGGGGGAACAATCCACCCTCTGAGGAGGAAAAAACATAACCTGGGTTACCCGGATGTGTAGTAGTAGTAGTAGGGAGCAGTAGGGAACTCGCCTCGCGGAGGACAGGGCCCCCCGAGGCGGATGGCTCATTAGTCCCTTGAATCCCTGAGCCCGAGTAACAAGGCATTTTAGGACAGCCTAAAGAACATAACTGACTGACCTGAGTCAATAGGGCCAATTCGTATTCGTCACAGGACGAAGAATCTGAATCAGAAAGTTGAACAATCTCCACATCAGCATCCTCCATAACTGGATAAAGGATACCAAAAAATGGACTATATATAAAACAATTTAAACGGCACCTGACACCAACAATGGCTGGGGCACTCACCACCTCCTATGAACCAGACACCAGCGTCTAGAATTCTCCGTCGCCACACAGTCAGGAATGCGGAAATGGGAGACCAGAACGTAAACACGCCCGGTCACAAGGTGAACCGGACAGTCCAAAAAAAGTGTGCCCAACCGTAAGGTCGCGTCACTTCGAAGGCCGTTATTTTCCAAAAATCTGCAAGCCCAGTTAACACTACACATAAGCAGATTGAATCACATAAACATGATTAACCCCCCCCCCCCCCCCATTCAATAATCCCCCTCAGGAGATATTAACCCTTGATTCCAAGATACTAAAGGAGTCCCACTGAGACCCTGTATTTTTCATTTAAGTTTGCAGGAACAAATAAGTTACAGTATAATCATGAAGAAGTAAAATGAAACGATCTTACCGGAATCTACGCAGTGGAACAGGAACACGGCCCTTCAAGTTTGACGGATAGTAGCCTCGCCTCCGCCATGGACTTGAGAGAAGAAAGCAGGCAGTGAAGAGAAGTTTGACAACGCCGATTGCTTGTGGAGTTGTTAAAATGAGTTGGGATGGTTTCACAGAAAGACTCTTTCTGCATCTCCAGACTCTAACTTTCATCCAAGCCCTCACTGAGAGACTTACAGGATTACTTAAAACTCCCGTCCCATGTCGAAGAGTACTACCCTCCATAAGAGATGAAAACAAACTTCTGACACTTCTCTGCCAACCTCCTGGGACAAAAGGCAAAGAATGACTGGGGGATGAGGGAAGTGGGAGAAGTATTTAAGCCTTTGGCTTGGGTGTCTTTGCCTCCTACTGGTGGCCAGGTTCTTATTTCCCAAAAGTAATGAATGCAGCTGTGGACTCTTTCAATTTATGAAGAAGACTAGCCTGTAAGAAGCAGTCCTGTCAATAGAAAAAACATCAGTGTGACTAACACTGCAGGAGTGTCAGGGAGTATATTTAGTAGATCACTGGTGGAGCCCTAGGAACTTCCTTGCGGCACCTGTGAAGAGATGACTCCCTTACTCTACTGAAAGATGTACATAGTCATATAACACACTCACCTATCTCTCTCTTGAAGGAAACAATCCAATGAGGGTCCTAGAGAATTAAACTTGCAGAGCACCTCTAATCTCTGCCTACCTCCTAGACAAGACAAATACCTACTGGGAGGGAGGAGGGAGGAGGAAGTGGGAGGGATAGTTAAATGTCCTGTTTGGGGGTGTCTTTGCTTCCTCCTGGTGGCCAGGTGATTTATTTCCCAAACGTAAGAATAGGTTTTCGTGGACTCTCATTACCATTATTTAGAAAAAAAACATATGTCACTCCTTATTTTTAAGAAAAAATGATGAGCACCAATGGCATCAAGCAAATATCTATGTTAAATTTTGCCAAGCTACTGTCATCAATTACAGTAACTTTATGTTCTAGAATATATCTTCTTAGAGGGGGCATTAAACAATTTGAAATTATAATACAAAATATCTAATTATATGTAGTAGAAAAAAACTTTGCAATATACTTTCAGAAGTTACTTTGTCCCATTTTTCTATAATTTAATTCTGAAAACAATGGAGCGCACAATTGTTAGTAAAAGTGGAAGTAAAGATTCTGCTAACACTGCTATATTCCACACAGTCATTGGTTGAACACTCCAGTGACCCATTTATAACTGTCCCTTAGAAAATATACCAACTACTCCAACAGAGAACGTATGGGTCCTGGATGCTACATCAGTAAATCTTACACTGTCTATTGCTATAAAAATAATATTTTTTAAAGAGCAAAAAATAAAAACTACAAATGTAGGACAACATATGTAATATAACAGATATGGTAGCTGTAGCTTTAAAGAATAATGTCCTTTATTTTTAAGTGGTAGAAGTTATTATGTTAGGAAGTTAAGTAATTATGAGTATTAGTTAACTCTGCACTTTCATTAGGAGAATATGAAAAACAGTATTGGTTAGCTGTGGCTTTTAATTTCAAATAAAAAAATAATGTAAAAAAATGAATTGAGTGGACTTGTTATTTTTCCCATTTGGAGACATTTTTCTACATTACATATAGAGATGATAGATAGATAGATAGATAGATAGATAGTAAATAGAGAGATAGATAGATAGATAGTAAATAGAGAGAAGTAAAACTGTAGATCACCTTACCTTAATGTCTCGGTGCATTTTTCCTTTACTGTGCAGATAATATAAACCCTGTAAAGAAATATATATATACAATACTGAAAAGTGCTTTATGCAGAAGACCAACACATGCAATACAAAGAAATATGACAGATAAATTATAAGATCTCACATTTATGAAACATATCTATATTTTGCTAGGAACATAATCCATGATTCTAGAGCTGCAACAACTAATCAATATAATCGATAATAATCGACTATGAAAATAGTTGTCAACGAATCTCATTATCAATTAGTTGGTCTGCGCACTGCACCAGCTGCTTCAATCCAAATGAACTGGTATTGGAGTCATCATTTGGTTTGTTTGTATTAAATCAGGGGATTGGAACTATGCTTTGCATGATATAGTGTTGAGCTTGTTATTTACACCTAGCCCTAGATTGATGGGACTTATTTGAATGATATGCACTATTATCTGTGTGTAAAATGATCAGCTGATTGCTTGCTATTGCTGATTATATGTACTGTATAGATAAATGTGTAAGGCTGTGTCCTGTTATTGATATATAGTCCTTAGCGCTTTTGACTTTTTTAATTGTTCTTTTATATTTTTAGTAAATTGTGATATGTACCAGATTAAACAGGTAAGTCTGTTATTTTAATAGAGGACTAGATATTTTTTCCTAACCTTATAGCTGGTTATTTACCATTCAAACAAAAAAGTGCAGGCACTACTCATTGTGAAATATAAAAACATTCATTTACTGCATATGTTAGAATGAAGTCCAGGCTTACTTTGGTGAGAGGCCCCTTGCCAAGGAGGAAAACATTTTACATTGGTGGAGAGCTAACAAAGATAAATATCCCACCTTGGTGAAATTGGCAAAAACCCTACTTATGCATTTCAGGCACCTCAACACCATCTGAGCCCCTCTTCTCTGCTGCAGGCAAAATAGCTTGCAAAAAGAGAGCTAGCCTCAGCCTGAAGCATGTGGACTTGTCGACATTTTTGCATTTCAATGAAAAGTTTCTAAAAGAGTGAATGGCCGAATGTAATAAACAGTGACAGTCTACCTCTTCCTAGTTCAACCTCTTTTAAAACTGTGCTCTGCAGCTTAAAAATTGGACAAACAGTTGTCATCATGTAAAGTTTTAGTCTGAAATGTATATTTGTAAAACACAGGGGTCGATTTATGAAGCTGCGGTGGACAGGGGCACACATACGCGCTCCTGTTCGCCACAGCCCCCCTTTGGCTGGATCAATTCCACTGCTGGAATTCAGCATTGCACACAAGCGCTATTTTGTGCTTGCATGCAATCCCGCCCCCTGCCTGTGCTCAGCCAATTACGTGCTGGCAGGAGCTGTCAATCTCCCTGGTCAGACAAGACCGGGGATATTGAAATTCGCCACCTAAGAGGTGGTGAAAGGTTAGGAAAGCAGCGGTCTGCTGACCACTACTTGTTAAATACAGACTGTAGGTTCTCTTGTGAAAACCTGCAGCCTTAGTGGGGAAAAGGTGTTGATAAATCGACCCCTCACTATGTGGATTTTATTATAAATATAGAAAAAAAGAATTGATTTTTGTTACCTGATTAGTCAATTAATCAAAAGAATAATTGGCCAATTAATCAATTATGAAAAAATTGTTAGTTGCAGCCCTACACGAGTCATATTTTGGGACTGGAAGCACCCAAAGGTAATTACTGGGGATGTCACTAAAACAGCCTCAACCCAATATGGCATGCGGGACACCTCCAAAGGATGGGGACAGCCCGACACCTAGGGAATAAGGTCAAAAAGACTGCATGTGGGAAATATAAGCCACATCCTCTACCATTATGAGGCGTGGGAAAAGGAACCTAGATCTGCCACTGCTATAATGGACAGAACTAGGAATAAAAAGGGGGAGAAACATGCCCTCTTTTATTTAGATTAAGGGGGTGTGGTAAGTTTCTGTCCATGATCGCTGGGAAAGGGAGCTCTCTCCTGGTAAGTGATAGCTAGGTAGGCTAAGATAAAAAAACTATGACGACAACAACTAGACAGATGCACAATTCCCAAATTCTCATTTAAATATATCTTAATGCACTTCAGTTGATCCTTCACTTAGAGAAAGAAAAGGAAGGTTGGAGAAGTATGAGTATGTGTTTGGTGCTATACAAAAATATATACGCTTGCAGAACCGAATATATATGTTGATATTATTTTGCAGAGTAAAAAAAAAAAAATAGTAATAACTTTCAATAGATGTTGAAGGTTTGGAATGTTTAGTTTTGCATCCGTAAGAACGAGTAAAGTGATGTTTATGCCATAATTAAATATATGAGTTTAAAAATCAGTGCTACGGTACTGCACTAAGCAGTAAAGAGAGTGGTTTTCGTAGGAGTGTGCCGAGAAACATTGATTATGTCATGGGGTGCATAGCAAGCACACAAGGAGGAAACTACAATGTTCTCCCTCATACTGTGATCTTCAACTTGCTACTGATGAATACGGACTGTGAAATGTTTTTTCCAGATGTACATCCCAAACAAGATTGTTACATAAGAAAAAAGTCATGTGTATATGTCATGTCGCTTAAAGTTTAGTTAGAGGGACACTAAATTCAAAATTAAACTTTTCCTGATTCAGATAGAGCTTGCCGTTTTCAGAGACTTTCCAAATAATTTTCATTATTTTACACATTTTTATATGTACAGTTATTGAAGCACCAGCTACTACTGAGCATGTGCAAGAGTTTACAGTGTATATGAATGGTCTGTTATTAGCTGATGGCTGTCACATGATACATGGGGCTGGCATATTAAAGTCAATTTTTAAAATCAGAATAAAATCTACTGCTCATTTAAAAAGAAGTGCTATTGCATTATTTTTTTTATTATGCACTCGTCAATTATGCAAGTCGACTGGTTCTTTAACAACAAAATCAGTTTCTTAAAGGGACACTGTACCCAAAATTTTTCTTTCGTAATTCAGATTGAGCATTAAATTTTAAGCAACTTTCTAATTTACTCCTATTATCAAATTTTCTTCATTCTCTTGGTATCTTTATTTGAAATGCAAGAATGTAAATTTAGATGCTGGCCCATTTTTGGCGAACAACCTGGGTTGTCCTTGCTGATTGGTGGATAAATCCATCCACCAATAAAAAAGTGCTGTCCAGAGTACTGAAACCAAAAAAAAACTTAGATGCCTTCTTTTTTAAATAATGATAGCAAGAGAACGAAGAAAAATTAATAATAGGAGTAAATTAGAAAGTTGCTTAAAATTGCATGCTCTTTCTGAATTACAAAAGAAAAAAATTGGGTACAGTGTCCCTTTAACCAGGGAGATACAAAGAAAATGTATAATTCATTATTTTCAAGAAAGGTTTTCTGCATCAACTAGTCATGCCAAGTAGTTTGTGGGCTTAAATCTTCTTATTTGTGGAGGGTACACAAATATTTGTGATTATACAGTTTAAAAGAGACATAAAGGTGCAAAAAGAATCTAATATGCAAGAGCATTTCTTATTGCACTATTACTTGTATATACCGTATATAAGTATGCAAATAACCCCTGCAAAGGGCTTAAAGGGACATAAAACAGGTTGAGATCTTTGCATATCCTAAAAGGGCTAATTAAATAAAAATAGTTTGCATAAAAAAAATTGTTTAAAAATTGCTGGCAAGTATTTTTAAACAGTTTTTAAAAATAAGCAAAATGAATTACATATCTAAGCTGCCTGGAGCAGCCAACTCCACCCCTCTTATCAGTGTTTAGACACAGGCATTGTATTTCAACTGAGTTCACAGCTTCTGGGCATGCTCCAGCAGATAATCCCTATGCACTTTTGCATTCCACCAAAATAACAATAGATATTGATATAGTCATAGAAGGAACTATGTGGGGGGGGAGTTAGAGTTTTACAATTCAGAAACTAAATAGAAAGGGTTAATGGCGAGGCACTGCAGTATAAATTTGTAAGTAAAGTAATTAAAGTACATATTATTATATTTTGTCTCTATCCCAACTTGTTTTATGTCCCTTTAAACACATAGTTTAGGTCAGCTCAGGATCATTAACGCACTACTGGGAGTTAGCTGAACACATCTGGTAAACGAATGAAATGAAAATGTGTAGCCACCAATCACCAGCTATCTCCCAGTAGTTCATTGCTGCTGCGAGCCTACCTATGTATGCTTTTCAAACAAAGGATACTAAGATAACTTAAAATTAATAGCAGAAGTGAATTTTAATGCGTCCTAAAATTACATACTCTGGGGACAATTCTCTATAGCTCTCTAGGCTGGTGAGACTCTATAAGACTGCTCGCCAACCCTTCTATTTGCCTGATGGAATACTATAAATGCACTTTTTGCCCTGAAAACAGGGTGTCTCGCTAAGGGGCGTATACTGCATTTTTGTATGGGAAGGAGATGCATGCATACATTACAAAAGTGCAGAATTTAATTTGTAACTTAAAAATCATAGAAAATGAAAAATGTAACCATTTACATAAAAATACGCAAGGGGGAAATTGTATTGTTAAGGTACAATAACAATCGGAAAAAAATTCTTCACCAAAAATTGTATTTTATTAAAAAAAGAAAAATTTGTATGTAAATTACACAGCAATAAATTGTATTAACTATGCACAGTAATAGAAATTCATACTTGTAAGTACAAAATACAAAGCGTAATTGTTGCTTTTTGCAAAAAATGGGTGGAACTAGGGAGTTCCATTGGTGTGTATAAAGTTGTCTCTCTAATCCCAGCGTAATTCTGTAAAGATTTTCGCCCTACAGATCTCACAGTTTTTCTTGCCAGCTAGAGGGTGGCAAGCTTTTCTCAAAACACTGAAAAGACTTAATAACCAAAAAGAAAACCACATGCTTATGAAAATAGAAGTGATTGCAAGATGCTATTTGCAAAAAGCAGAGAAACATAGAATTTGACGGTAGATGAGAAACAAAAAGGCCCATCAAGTCTACCTATATTACGTTACTTTTTTCTTAGGATAACCTTATGCATGTCCCAGGCATTTTTTACTTCATTTACAGTCTTTGTGTTTACCACCTCAATTGGAAGCTTATTCCATGAATCCACCACCCTTTATGTAAAAAAAAATGCTTCCTCACATTTCTTCTGAATCTGCTACCCTCTAATTTAAGATTGTGGCCACCTTTGTTTTGGCATTTTTTTGTGGAAAATGCTTTCAGCTTCCACTTTATTAAGTCTCTTCATATATTTGTCTTACATCTGTAATATGTTTTATATTTTAGATCACATCCCATTTTAGTAGCCTACGTTTGGACAGTTTCTAGTTTATTTATATCTTTCTGAAGATATAGGGGCCTATCTATCAAGCTCCGAATGGGGCTTGATGCCCGTGTTTCTGGCGAGAAACAGCAGTTAAACTGTCCGCTTGCTCTGAGCAGGCGGACAGACATCGCCGGAATTCAACCCGATCGAGTACGATCTGGTTGATTGACACCCCCCTGAGTCTGCAGGGGGCGCTGAATACGGAGAATGTATTGCTCTCCGTATTCAGCGAGGTCTGGCGGATCAGGTCTGCCAGACTTTGATAAATATAGGCCATGGTCTCCAGAACTGTACACAGTATTCTAGATGTGGTCTAACTATTGATCTGTAAAGTGGCATAAGAACCTTGCTATTTCTGCTACTAATATCTCTTCCAATGCAACCAAGTATTTGGCTGGCCTTACTGGCTGCACTGCTGCATTGTGTACCAAATTTTAAATGGTCTCAAATAATAATTCCCAAGTCCTGTTCCTCTTTAGTTACAGTCAGTAATGTACTATTGAGACGATAATTTGACTTTTGGTTTTTAGATCCTAATGCATAATTTTGCTGTTGGTAATATTAATTTCAGATCCCATTTATTTGCCCTGCCCTCCAGTTTCTGCTCATTTGATCAACCCCCCCCCCCCCCCATCTGGAACATCAACTATGTTACAAATTTATATATCATCAGTAAACAAACAAACAAACCTTCCCCTGAAGCCCACTTCCAATATCACTGATAAACATGTTAAACAAAACAGGCCCAAGAACTGATCCTTAGGGAGTACTCCATTAATTGAAACTCTCTGGCTTCTATCCAAAAGTCATCATTCTACCCACTTAAAGTGCCAGTTTATGTACATATTAATGTTACATAATTCTTAACTATGTGCAGCGTTATGTAACATTAACCTAACAACACCTGCAAAAAAAAAAAAAAAAAGGATTTTAAAGATTTAACCCCCCCAAACCCGTACTTACCTTTCCTTACTTACCAGCCTCTTCAGCACCTGGGTAGCGCTTATTGATTGGTGGCTAAATGTAACCACCAATAAGCAAGCGCTATCCAGGGTGCTAAACCAAAAATGGGCTGGTGTGTAAGCTTTACATTCCTGCCTTCTCAAATAAAGATACAGAGAGAACAAAGAAAAATTGATAAAAGGAGTAAATTAGAAAGTTGCTTACAATTGCATGCTCTATCTGAATCATGAAAGAAAAAAATTTGAGTTCAGTATCCCTTTAATATAATCTTACTATCTTTAAAATCTGTTGTACAGACTTAAAGGGACATGAAACCCAAAAATATATTTCATGATTCAGATAGAGAATACAGTTACTTTCCAACTTACTTCTATTATTTTATTTGCTTCCTTCTCTTGTTATCCTTTGCTGAAAGGTTTATCTAGGCAAGCTCATGAGCAGCAGAGAACCAAGGTTCTAGCTGTTGATTGGTGGCTGCATATATATATATTGATTATGATTGGCTCACCCATGTGTTCAGTTAGAAACCATACGTACATAGCTGCTCCTTCAACAAATGATACCAAGAAAATGAAACAGATTAGATAATAGAAGTAAATTAGAAAGTTCTTTAAAATTGTATTTTCTATCTGAATCGTGAAATATATTTTTTGGGTTTCATGTCCCTTTAACAAAAGTAAACATTTAGAAAGTTTGCAATTTGTTTATCTTCTTCCACTACTCTATCATCAGTATTGAGTTTTACTTTCCCTCTGTTAGTTTTTCTCTTTTCACTGATATATCTAAAGAAGGTTTTGTCACCGTTCTTTACAGATTGTGCCATTTTCTTTTCTGCATCAACTTTAGCCTTTCTGATTAACTGCTTTGTCATATTTTGTTGGGTTCTCCATTTTTCCTTATCCTCTTCTGAGCCAGTGAGTTTTAATGTTTTATAGACTGTCTTTTTCTGTCTTAAAAGGACACTGAACCCAATTTTTTTCTTTCATGATTCAGAAAGAGCATGCAATTTTAAGACACTTTCTCATTTCCTCCTATTATCAATTTTTCTTCGTTCTCTTGCTTTATCTACAGGGAGTGCAGAATTATTAGGCAAATGAGTATTTTGACCACATCATCCTCTTTATGCATGTTGTCTTACTCCAAGCTGTATAGGCTCGAAAGCCTACTACCAAGTAAGCATATTAGGTGATGTGCATCTCTGTAATGAGAAGGGGTGTGGTCTAATGACATCAACACCCTATATCAGGTGTGCATAATTATTAGGCAACTTCCTTTCCTTTGGCAAAATGGGTCAAAAGAAGGACTTGACAGGCTCAGAAAAGTCAAAAATAGTGAGATATCTTGCAGAGGGATGCAGCACTCTTAAAATTGCAAAGCTTCTGAAGCGTGATCATCGAACAATCAAGCGTTTCATTCAAAATAGTCAACAGGGTCGCAAGAAGCGTGTGGAAAAACCAAGGCGCAAAATAACTGCCCATGAACTGAGAAAAGTCAAGCGTGCAGCTGCCAAGATGCCACTTGCCACCAGTTTGGCCATATTTCAGAGCTGCAACATCACTGGAGTGCCCAAAAGCACAAGGTGTGCAATACTCAGAGACATGGCCAAGGTAAAAAAGGCTGAAAGACGACCACCACTGAACAAGACACACAAGCTGAAACGTCAAGACTGGGCCAAGAAATATCTCAAGACTGATTTTTCTAAGGTTTTATGGACTGATGAAATGAGAGTGAGTCTTGATGGGCTAGATGGATGGGCCCGTGGCTGGATTGGTAAAGGGCAGAGAGCTCCAGTCCGACTCAGACGCCAGCAAGGTGGAGGTGGAGTACTGGTTTGGGCTGGTATCATCAAAGATGAGCTTGTGGGGCCTTTTCGGGTTGAGGATGGAGTCAAGCTCAACTCCCAGTCCTACTGCCAGTTTCTGGAAGACACCTTCTTCAAGCAGTGGTACAGGAAGAAGTCTGCATCCTTCAAGAAAAACATGATTTTCATGCAGGACAATGCTCCATCACACGTGTCCAAGTACTCCACAGCGTGGCTGGCAAGAAAGGGTATAAAAGAAGAAAATCTAATGACATGGCCTCCTTGTTCACCTGATCTGAACCCCATTGAGAACCTGTGGTCCATCATCAAATGTAAGATTTACAAGGAGGGAAAACAGTACACCTCTCTGAACAGTGTCTGGGAGGCTGTGGTTGCTGCTGCACTCAATGTTGATGGTGAACAGATCAAAACACTGACAGAATCCATGGATGGCAGGCTTTTGAGTGTCCTTGCAAAGAAAGGTGGCTATATTGGTCACTGATTTGTTTTTGTTTTGTTTTTGAATGTCAGAAATGTATATTTGTGAATGTTGAGATGTTATATTGGTTTCACTGGTAAAAATAAATAATTGAAATGGGTATATATTTGTTTTTTGTTAAGTTGCCTAATAATTATGCACAGTAATAGTCACCTGCACACACAGATATCCCCCTAAAATAGCTATAACTAAAAACAAACTAAAAACTACTTCCAAAACTATTCAGCTTTGATATTAATGAGTTTTTTGGGTTCATTGAAAACATGGTTGTTGTTCAATAATAAAATTAATCCTCAAAAATACAACTTGCCTAATAATTCTGCACTCCCTGTATATTTGAAAAAGAAGGCATCTAAGCATTTTTTTTATTGGTGGATGAATTTATCCACCAATCAGCAAGGACAACCCAGGTTGTTCACCAAAAATGGGCCGGCATCTAAACTTACATTCTTGCATTTCAAATAAAGATACCAAGAGAATAAAGAAAATGTGATAATAAAAGTAAATTAGAAAGTTGCTTAAAATTTCATGCTCTATCTGAATCACGAAAGAAAAAATTTGGGTTCAGTGTCCCTTTAACTGCATGTGCTACTTCTCTTGAAAACCATATTGGTTTTCTTTTACAAACAAGCCTAATACAGTGTTTAGTTGCATCTAGAATAGTCTTTTTAAAATATTCCCACCGTTTTTGTACTCCTTTAATCTGTGCCATCCCTTTAAGAGATTTATTTCGGTATTTGCCCATGTAAGAAAAATCAGTTATGTGATTTATATTGGTTGCATGATTTAATTTTTAAAGTGCCTGCCCTTGCGTCCTGCTAATTTCTCTCTATGCATGTATTGGGTACTTGTAAAGCACTGCTAATCACCCGTAAGGGTCTCAAGGCGCTGCTCATTTTATCGACCTCAGAAGGATGGAAGGCTGAGTGGACCTCGCCAGGGATCGAACCTGCAACCCTCGGGTTGCTACAGAGCCACAGTGCATTAGCATGCTGAGCTATCTGTCCGGCATGGAGCCAAGTGTACCTCTCCAGCAAGCTCCATTACTTTATATAGGAGTCATCTCGCCACTCACAGGGACTGCCCCTGTTTTTTACAATAATTCCAGCATGGCAGCCCCTGCAAGGTTCACCGTGAGATATCACGTTTGATTTGGAGAGATTTATAGAATCGGCACCTCTATCTGAATTATGAAAGTTTCATTTTGACTTTTCATGTTCCTTTAAAAGCAAGAAATGCAAAGATGTGTAACAAGGCCATAAATTAAAACTGACATACTTTTTCCTTATAACATTCTGCTATTCAATAAATCCTCACTGATAACTATGTTCTATCACTCCAAGGGAGTTTAAAACATAGTTATACACATATTAAGGAGTGGCATTGCATTATTAGTTCTGAGCAAAGCATAGTTTGGGAGCCAGTGAAGAGAGGCAGACATAAGAAACTGCCAATCGCCAATGAAATTGTGGTCGGTGGTCTCAGAGCCAAGAAAAAGTGTTTGGATATCACCTCTGAATAACAATAAAAAAAATAATGTCCCTTTGTATAGCCAGTTTTCATTATGGTTATTTAAAAGCAAATAAGTTAAAGGAACAGTCAACACCAGAATTTTTGTTGTTTGAAAAGAAAGATAATCCATTTATTACCCATTACCCAGTTTTGCATAACCAACACTGTTATAGAAATACAAGTTTTACCTCTGTGAGTACCTTGTGTCTAAGGCTCTGCATACTGCCCCCTTATTTCAGTTAATTTGAGACTTGCATTTTATCCAATCAGTGCTCACTCCAGGGTAACCTCACGTGCATGAGCTCAATGTTATCTATATGAAACGCATAAACTAATGACCTCTAGTGGTCAAAATGCATTCAGATTAGAGGAAGCCTTTAAGGTCTAAGAAATTAGCATATGAACCTCATAGTTTTAGCTTTCAACTAAGAATACCAAGAGAACAAAGCAAAATTGGTGATAAAAGTAAATTGGAAAGTTGTTTAATATTACATTCCCTATTTAAAGCATGAAAGTTTTTTTGGACTTGACTGTCCCTTTAAATTTGTATTTTATAGTGACTTGTAATAAATAACGGACTTCACTCGAAATTAACCTTTGCTCACAGTCTGGATATTTCTCTATGAGGAATACAGACCACACCAAATGGAATCCGGAACTTATACCCCTAGTAATCATAAAAAAGCGGATAGTGATATTTAGGGAGGTTGAATCACTCAAGGTGAGGCATTCAGAAGACTGAAAAAGCACAACAAGGAAAGCAGCTGCACTTGCCAATGGGTGTGTGCTGGCACATTGAGACGGATATTCACAAGGTTTTCAGGATGCAGCTGCATTAACAGCAACATCTCAATACAACCATGACTGCCATATCAATATGAACAAAATGAATGTTTATGGAATTATTTAAAGCAACAGTAAAGTCAACTTTTATGCTTCAGAGTGTGCAATTTGAAACAACTTTCCCATTTACTTGTATTATGAATTTTATTAGTCTATTTGTTTCATTTGTTATAAAGCATACCTGGGTAGGTACAGGAGTGTCAGCAGCTTTTGTAACACTGTTAACACAGTTACACATTGTTGAACGTTATAGAGAAGCACTGTTTGCAATAATGTATAACATTGTTTCAAATATTGTTGCAAACACTGCTGCCATATATGGTTAAAAAATGCACTCTTCTGAGTCAACCTTGCTTTTAACCTTCTATGTAGGCAGCCACAAATAAACTAATGAATCCCCAAGGATAATCCTCTCAAGTATACATAGGTTTCTGTATGTTGGGACAAAATCAATGTAGACCCCAACAACGGTCATGGAGCTGTGGGACCTTTAACAACACCCTTTTTTTGTTTTTCTTCATTTGTGCAAAATACAAAACACTACATTGTATGATTTTTTTTTTAAATAGAAGTTTATATATATATATATATATATATATATATATACTGTCACACCAGCTGATCCCTGCTGATCCACCCATCAAGGGACAACTACCTGGGTGCAGATATGTAACCAAAATGAAATACACTCACAGGAAAATTTTGGCTCTCAGAAAACCAAAATTTATTTTAACGTTTTGGGGAAGTTTGCATCCTCTTCATCAGAACCTCGGTTCTGCCGGCTGAAAAACGAACCCTTTGTGTTGAAACATCTTCTTTAACAAGTTTTCCAACTTTTTATCTATGGGCTCTTTAAACGACTTACTATCCTCAAGGGGAATAGTTGTCTGCTTCTCGAGCGTGGAGATAGTACCATCCATCTTAGGGACAGTACACCACAGCTCAAGCTGAGAGTCCGGAACGGGGAACAGTTTCTTAAAGGAAGAAGGGGAAAAGGAAGAACCTAATTGCTCCCATTCATTCTTAATAATATTAGCCATCTTAATAGGAATCGGGAAGGCCTGAGGCACCACCCTGTCCTCATATACCTTATCAAGCTTAGGAATCGCAGGTTCCTCCGGAAGCTTTGGTTCCAGAACCTCCAGAGTAGCAAGCACTTGCTTCAGCAAAAAGCACAAATTCTCTATCGTAAACCTAAAGTCAGGCTCCTCCGCAGCCGGAGGTTTAGATGACATGGACTACGACCCAGAAGGGGTCTCGTCATCGTATAACGCCTCTGATACCCCCTACGCTTGCACTTAGCAGAACATGGTAAGGCACGGATCGCTTTCGAATCCACTGTTTGCAGTTGATCCGCAAAATCTGACGGCCAACGAATCTCTCCAGCAGGAGTAATGGTTGGACCATGGGGCGCTGCATGGCAATTGGAGATGAATGCAGGGAACACACCTCACGGGACGGGGAACCCTCAGAGAAGGACGGCTCAGTAGTACTAGACATCCGTTTACAACAGAGGAAGAGAGATAGCCCCACCGGTCACATGGAATGCCTGGCAGGACCACCCCTGCCTAAGGAGAAAACGCGCCAAAAAAGGGACGCACAATACTCCAGTAAGTCACCTGACAGTTCCACACATTGCCAGAGCCTCATCTCGCACATAACGCAGCAATGGCACAATAAACAATATCATGTATAAAAACCCCTGTTAAATAATCCCCTTTCCAGGAATATTAACCCTTGATTCTTTAAAGATAAAAGGCATCACACTGTGACCCTGTCTTCCGTGTTATCATTATGTAATAAAAAATGAAACAATCTTACCAGAATCTACACCGTGGAACAGGAACACGGCCCTTCAAGTGTGACAGTTTAGTAGCCTTGCTCCTGACATAGACTTGAGTGTAAAAAGCAGGCAGTGAAACTCGTCAACGCTGATTTCTTGTGGAGCTGTTAATATGAGTCAGGATGATTTTGCAGAAAGACTCTCCCTGCATCTCCGGACTCTAACTTTTGCCCAGGTTCTCACTGAGAGGCTGACAAGACTACTTAAAACCCCAGTCCCAATGCGAAGAGTACTACCCTCCATAAGAGACTACTCCGATCTTCTGCACTTCTCAGCCGTCCTCCTGTGACAAAAGGCAAAGAATGACTGGGGGATGAGGGAAGTGGGGGAGGTATTTAAGCCTTTGGCTGGGGTGTCTTTGCCTCCTCCTGGTGGCCAGGTTCTTAATTACCAATAGTTATGAATGAAGCCGTGGACTCTCCTCCCCTAATAAATCAATTTTTATTGCACACATTATCATTAAATACATTTATGGTAACTTATGGGATTAATTTGTGCTTTGGATAGCAGAAAATGATATAATATTAGAAAGTATTACACTGCCCCCACCCGGCTACTTTATAATGCCACATAGCTGGCAAAATTTTCTGTGGAAGATAAATATATTTATAACTGGTGTCTGATTTTGAAAAAAGCACTGTATACATAATTTATAAATTATCTGAACTAAAGATACAGCCTAGTGTTAAAATGAAACACTCTTTATGATTAGAACATTTTTTAAACTAATTAATTTCTACAACATGTTTAACCACTGCAAAGTTGTGCTCCTGTGACACTACAGAAGAGGATTTAGCTGGAGAAAAAATAAATGAAGCTCAGGCATACTTCTGCATACTCCAAGCACAGTCTGTATCCTCACCTGGGTATAGGGGTATGTGTTTAGCACCAAGAGAATTTGCTTAAAAATCAAAAATATTTACTAAATCTTCCAAAAAGACCATAATTCAAAAAACAAAATGTATACTTAACTGATAAATGTCTTTCTTTCAAGACATGGAGAGTCAACAACGTCATTCCAATTCCCTTACCCATACTCCCCAGTCATTCAGCAGAAGGGAAATGGAAAAATAAGATAACACAAAGGTGTAGAGGTGCCTGAGGTTTAGTAAAGAATTACTGTCTAATCTTAAGAGTGGGTCGTGGCTCTCCATGTCCGGAAAGAAAGAAATTTATCAGGCAAGCATAAATTTTGTTTTCTTTCCTAAGACATGGAGAGTCCACAACGTCATTCCAATTACTAGTTGGAACCAATACCAAAGCTAGAGTACACAGAATAGGGAGGGAGAACAAGACAGGTAGACCTAAACAGAAGAGGCACCACCACCACCACCACATGAAGAACCTTTCTCCCAAAAGAAGCCGAGGCAAAAGTATCACATTTGTAGAATTTGGAAAAAGGATGCAGAGAGGACCAAGTTGCAGTCTTGCAAATCTGTTCCACAGAAACTTTATTTTTAAAGCCCAAGAAGACGAGACAACCCTAGTGAAATGAGCTGTAAGTCTCTCAGGAGGCTGCTATCTAGTAGTCTCATAAGCAAAACAAATCATACTTCTCAAACAGAGGGAAAGAGAAGTAGAAGTAGCCTTCTGATCCTTACGCTTTCCAGAGAAGCAAACAAACAGGAAAGAAGACTGGCAAAAATTATTAGTAGCCTGTAGGTAGAACTTTAGAGTGCGCACCACATCCAAGTTGTGCAACAGACGTTCCTTATGATAGGAAGGATTAGGACAGACAGAAGGAAAAACTATTTCCTGATAAATATTTCTGTCCGCAACCACCTTAGAGAGAAACCCTAATTTAGTATGAAGGACCGCTTATCCGCATGAAAAATAAGGTAAGGTGAATCACACTGCAAAGCCGAGAGTTCCGAAACTGTCTGAGCAGAAGAGATAGCAATAAGAAACAAAACCTTCCAAGATAACAGCTTAATATCGATGGAATGCATTGGCTCAAACTGAGCCTGATGCAAAACTTTAAGAACAAGGTTAAGGCTCCAAGGAGGAGCAACAGGTCTAAACACAGGACTGATTCTGATCAGGGCCTGACAAAAAAAATGAACATCTGGCACATCCGCCAGACGCTTATGTAAACGAATAGAAATAGAGAGTGCAGAAATCTGACCCTTCAGAGAACTGACTGACAACCCTTTCTCCAGACCTTCCTGGAGAAAAGACAAAATTCTAGGAATCCTGACCCTACTCCAAGATTAGCCCTTTGATTCACACCAATAAAGGTATTTATGCCATACCTTATTGTAAATTTTTGGAGCAACAGGCTTGCGAGCCTGAATCATAGTATCAATGACAGACTCGGAAAACACACCCTTAGCCAGAACTAAGCGTCAAATCTTTAAGCTGTCAGATTCAGAGAAATTAGATTTGGATGGAGGAATGGACCCTGAATAAGAAGGTCCTTCCTCAGAGTTAACATCCAAGGTGGAAGAGATGACATCTTCCCTAGGTCTGCAAACCATGCAGGAGCTATTAGAATTACCGACGCTCTCTCCTGTTTGATACGAGCAATGACTCGTGGAAGGAGCGCAAACGGAGGAAATCGGTATGCTAGACAGAAATCCCAAGGAACCGCCAGATCATCTATCAGAGCGGCCTGCGGATCTCTTGACCTTGAACCGTACCTTGGAAGCTTGGCGTTCTGCCGAGACGCCATCGGATCCAACTCTGGCACCCCCACTTGAGCGTTAACCTGGAGAACACCTCCGAAAGGAGAGCCCACTCCCTGGGATGAAATGTCTGTTTGCACAGGAAATCCGCCTCCCAGTTGTCCATTCCTGGAATGTGGATGGCAGATAGACAACAATTGTGAGCTTCTGCCCACTGAATAATCTGTGCCACCTCCTTCATGGCTAAGGAACTGAGTTCCTCCCTGGTGGTTGATGTAAGCCACTGAGGTGATGTTAAACCGGGCTAAGGCTAATTGAGGCCAAGTCATCAGAGCATTGTAGATCACTCTCAACTCCAAGACGTTTATGGGGAGAGCAGACTTCTACCGAGTCCATAATCCCTGCACCTTTAACGAGTCCCAGACTGCTCCCCAGCCTAGCAGGCTGGCGTTCGTGGTCACAATCACTAAGGAGGGTCTCCGGAAGCATGTGCCCTGAGACAGATGATCCTGATCACCACGAGAGAGTCTCTTGTCAACTGATCCAGATCTATACTCTGAGACAGATCTGAATGATCTCTGTTCCATTCTCTGAGCATGCATAACTGCAGAGCTCTCAAATGGAATCGAGCAAAAGGAATGATGTCTATGGAAGCGACCATCAGACCAATTACCTCCATACACTGAGCCACTGATGTCAGAACAGTAGACTGTAGAGAGAGGCAATAGGAGAGAAGGTTTGATTTTCTGACCTCCGTCAGAAAAATCGTCATAGATAGGAAATCTATGATTGTCCCTAAGAAACAAACCCTTATAGTTGGAACAAGGGAACTCTTCTATGAGAAAATTCTGGAAAAAGTGGCAAGGCCAAACAAAAGAGCGATAAACTGAAAGTGCTTGCCTTGAAAAGTGAATCTCAAGAACTGGTGATGATCCCTGTGGATGGGAACATGAAGATAGACATCCTTCAGGTCTATGATTGTCATGAACTGACCCATTGACAGAGGCAAGGAGAATGACTGGGGGTTATGGGTAAGGGAAGTGACATTTAACAGATTTGCTGTGGTGCTCTTTGTCTCCTCCTGCTGGCCAGGAGTGAATATCCCACTAGTATTTGGAATGACGTTGTGGACTCTCTATGTCTTAGGAAAGAAATAAAAACAAAATTTATGCTTACCTGATAAATTTATTTCTCTTGTGGTGTATCCAGTCCACGGGTTCATCCATTACTTGTGGGATATTCTCCTTCCCAACAGGAAGTTGCAAGAGGAAACCCACAGCAGAGCTGTCTATATAGCTCCTCCCCTAACTGCCACCCCCAGTCATTCGACCGAAGACAAGCAAGAAAAAAGGAGAAACTATAGGGTGCAGTGGTGACTGTAGTTTAAAAATAAAAAACACCTGCCTTAAAATGACAGGGCGGGCCGTGGATTGGATACACCACAAGAGAAATAAATTTATCAGGGAAGCATAAATTTTGTTTTCTCTTGTAAAGGTGTATCCAGTCCACGGGTTCATCCATTACTTGTGGAATACCAATACCAAAGCTTTAGGACACGGATGAAGGGAGGGACAAGGCAGGAACTTAAATGGAAGGCACCACTGCTTGTAAGACCTTTCTCCCAAAAATAGCCTCAGAGGAAGCAAAAGTATCGAATTTGTAGAATTTAGAAAAGGTATGACGCGAAGACCAAGTCGCCGCCTTACAAATCTGTTCAACAGAGGCCTCATGTTTAAAAGCCCATGTGGAAGCTACTGCTCTAGTAGAATGAGCTGTAATTCTTTCAGGAGGCTGCTGGCCAGCAGTCTCATAAGCTAAGCGGATTATGCTTCTTAGCCAAAAAGAAAGAGAAGTTGCTGAAGCCTTTTGGACTCTCCTCTGTCCAGAGTAGACAACAAACAAAGCAGATGTTTGACGAAAATCCTTCGTAGCTTGTAAATAAAACTTTAAAGCACGAACCACATCAAGATTGTGTAATAGTGGTTCCTTCTTTGAAGAAGGATTAGAACAAAATGAAGGAACAACAATCTCGTGATTGATATTCTTATTAGATACCACCTTAGGAAGAAACCCAGGTTTGGTAGGTAAAACTACCTTATCTGCATGGAAAATCAGATAAGGGGAATCATACTGTAAAGCAGATAACTCCGAAACTCTTCGAGCTGAGGAGATAGCTACTAAAAACAGAACTTTCCAAGATAAAAGTTTAATATCTATGGAATGCAAAGGTTCAAACGGAACCCCTTGAAGAACTTTAAGAACTAAATTTAAACTCTATGGCGGAGCGACAGGTTTAAACACAGGCTTGATTCTAACTAAAGCCTGACAAAACGCCTGAACGTCTGGAACCTCAGCCAGACGTTTGTGCAAAAGAATAGACAGAGCAGAAATCTGTCCCTTTAAGGAACTAGCTGACAATCCCATCTACAATCCTTCTTAGATAAAGGATAATATCCTAGGAATCCTGACCTTACTCCATGAGTAACCCTTGGATTCACACCAATGAAGATATTTACACCATATCTTATGATAGATTTTCCTGGCGACAAGCTTTCGAGCCTGAACTTAGGTATCAATGACCGAAACCACGCTTTGATAAAATCAAGCGTTCAATCTCCAAGCAGTCAGACGCAGAAAAATTAGATTTGGATGTTTGAAGGGACCTTGAAGTAGAAGGTCCTGCCTAAGCGGCAGAGTCCATGGTGGAAAGGATGACATGTCCACCAGATCTGCATACCAAGTCCTGTGTGGCCACCTTGGAGCTATCAAAATCACCGAAGCTCTCTCCTGCTTGATCTTGGCAATCAGACAAGGGAGCAGAGGAAATGGTGGAAACACATAAGCCAGGCTGAAGGACCAGGGCGCTACTAGAGCATATATCAGCGCTGCCTGGGGATCCCTTGACCTGGACCCGTAACAAGGAAGCTTGGCGTTCTGACGAGACGCCATGAGATCCAGTTCTGGTGTGCCCCATAGTTAAATCAGCTGGGCAAATACCTCCGGATGGAGCTCCCACTCCCCCGGATGAAAAGTCTGCCGTCTTAGAAAATCCGCCTCCCAGTTCACTACTCCTGGGATATGGATAGCTGAGAGATGGCAAGAGTGAACCTCTGCCCATAGAATTATCTTTGAAACCTCCAACATTGCCAGGGGGCTCCTTGTTCCCCCCTGATGGTTGATATAGGCTACAGTCGTGATGTTGTCCGACTGAAATCTGATGAACCTGACCGCAGCTAGCTGAGGCCAAGCCTGAAGAGCATTGAATAACGCTCTTAGTTCCAGAATGTTTATCGGAAGGAGGGCTTCCTCCTGAGTCCACGAACCCTGAACCTTCAGGGAGTTCAAGACTGCACCCCAGCCCAGAAGGCTGGCATCTGTCGCCACTATAGTCCATTCTGGCCTGCAGAAACTCATTCCCCTGGACAGATGGACCCGAGATAGCCACCAGAGAAGAGAATCCCTGGTCTCTTGATCCAGATTTATCCGAGGAGACAAATCTGTGTAGTCCCCATTCCACTGAGCATGCAAAGTTGCAGTGGTCTGAGATGTAGGCGGGCAAACGGAACTATGTCCATTGCCGGTACCATTAGGCCGATTACTTCCATACACTGAGCCACTGATGGCCGAGAAGTAGAATGAAGAGCACGACAGGAGAAGTTTTGACAACCTGACCTCTGTCAGAAAAATTTTCATTTCTACTGAATCTATCAGAGTTCCTAGGAAGGAAACTCTTGTGAGAGGGGAGAGAGAACTCTTTTCTTCGTTCATCTTCCACCCGTGAGACCTCAGGAATGCCAGAACAATGTCCGTATGGGACTTGGCGATTTGAAAAGTCGACGCCTGTATCAGAATGTCGTCTAGGTAAGGAGCCACCACTTTGCCTCGTGGCCTTAGAACCGCCAGTAGGGACCCTAGAACCTTCGTAAAGGTTCTTGGTGCCATGGCTAACCCGAAGGGAAGAGCCACAAACTGGTAATGCCTGTCTAGGAACCTGGGGAGCTGATGATGATCTCTGTGTATCGGAATGTGGAGATAAGCATCCTTTAAGTCCACGGTAGTCATATATTAACCCTCCTGGATCATAGGTAGGATGGTTCGAATAGTCTCCATCTTGAAGGATGGGAGCCTGAGAAATTTGTTTAGGATCGAGATCCGAGATTGGTCTGAAAGTTCTCTCTTTTTTGGGAACTATAAACAGATTTGAATAGAAGCCCTGCCCCTGTTCCTCCCTTGGAACTGGGTGGATCATTCCCATAACGAGTAGGTCTTGAACGCAACGTAAGAATGCCTCTCTCTTTATCTGGTTTGCAGATAATTGTGAGACATGAAATCTCCCCTTTAGAGATGAAGCTTTGAAGTCCAGAAGATATCCCTGGGAAACAATCTCCAGAGCCCAGGGATCCTGGACGTCTCTTGCCCAAGCCTGGGTGAAGAGAGAAAGTCTGCCCCCAACTAGATCCGGTCCCGGATCGGGGGCTACTCCTTTATGCTGTCTTAGAGGCAGCAGCAGGTGTTTTGGCCTGCTTCCCCTTGTTCCAAGCCTGGTTAGGTCTCCAGACTGGTTTGGACTGGGCAAAATTTCCCTCTTGTTTTGCAAGCTGTGCCACTCTTGAAGTTTCGAAAGGAACGAAAATTAGTCTGTTTGGTCCTTAATTTGTTGGACCTATCCTGAGGAAGGGCGTGACCTTTTCCTCCAGTAATATCAGAAATGATCTCCTTCAGTCCAGGCCCGAATAGGGTCTGCCCTTTGAAGGGGATCTTGAGAAGCTTAGACTTTGAAGTAACGTCAGCTGACCAGGATTTAAGCCATAGCGCCCTACGCGCCTGAACGGCAAAACCTGAATTCTTAGCCGTTAGCTTGGTTAAATGAAAAACGGTGTCAGAAATAAAGGAATTAGCTAACTTAAGAGCTTTAATCCTGTCTAGAATATCATCTAACGGGGTCTCCACCTGTAGAGCCTCCTCAAGAGACTCGAACCAGAAAGCCGCTGCAGCAGTGACTGGGGCAATGCATGCAAGAGGCTGGAGAATAAAACCTTGTTGTATAAAGATTTTCTTAAGGAAACCCTCTAATTTTTTATCCATTGGATCTAGGAAAGCACAACTGTCCTCGACGGGGATAGTTGTACGCTTAGCTAGGGTAGAGACTGCTCCCTCCACCTTAGGGACCGTCTGCCACGAGTCCCGTGTAGCGGCATCTATGGGAAACATCTTTTTAAAAGCAGGAGGGGGAGAGAATGGTACACCTGGTCTATCCCATTCCTTAGTAATAATTTCTGAAAACCTCTTAGGGACTGGAAAAACGTCAGTGTAAACAGGCACTGCAAAGTATTTGTCCATTTTACACAATTTCTCTGGGACTACAATGGGGTCACAGTGATCCAGAGTCGCTAAAACCTCCCTGAGCAACAAGCGGAGGTGTTCAAGCTTAAATTTAAACGCTGTCATTTCAGAGTCAGACTGGAATAACGCCTTCTCTGAATCAGAAATGTCACCCACAGATAGAAGCTCTCCTGCTTCGGCTTCTGCATATTGTGAGGGTATATCAGACATAGCTACTAAAGCGTCAGAAAGCTCTGTATTTGTTCTAGCCCCAGAGCTGTCTCGCTTTCCTTGTAACCCTGGCAGTTTGGACAATACCTCTGTGAGGGTATTAGTCATAACCACCGCCATGTCTTGTAAGGTAAACGCGTTGGACGCGCCAGATGTACTTGGCGTCACTTGAGCGGGAGATATAGGTTCTGACACATGGGGAGAGCTAGGTGGTTTAACCTCCCTTTTGTCAGTCTGAGAAATCTCTGGTGATAAATCTTTAAATGCCATAATATGGTCCTTATAACTTATAGAAATATCAGTACATTTGGTACACATTCTAAGAGGGGGTTCCACAATGGCTTCTAAACATAATGAACAAGGAGTTTCCTCTATGTCAGACATGTTTAACAGACTAGTAATGAGACCAGCAAGCTTGGAAAACACTTTAATAAATGTGAAACAGCAATTAAACAAAAACGGTACTGTGCCTTTAAGAGAAAAAAACTACCACATAAACTGCAAAACAGTGTTAAAAAGTAGTAAACTTTACAAGATTTTTACAGTGTGTATAAGGGACTAAAACAGCATTGCACCCACTTGCAAATGGATGATTAACCCCTTAGGCCCCAAACCGGATTTGAAAACCGTTAATAAACAGTCAAACACACTGCCACAGCTCTGCTGTGGCTCCTACCTGCCCTTAAACACGATTTTTGCAGGAAAAAAAAACCCTCTATAGTGGTCCTAGATGCCAGAGGACTCCTTTAGGGAAGCTGGATGTCTCAGTCTGAATATCAACTGCGCATTGAGAGCGCGAAAATAGGCCCCTCCCACCACGCACTCGATGTCAGAGGGCCTTTAAAAAGTACTCCTAGGAGTAATCTGACTAGCCATGTGGAAAACTAGGCCCCAAATAAAGATTTATCACCCTCAGAGAAAAAACGTTTTTTCTATAAACCATGCAAACGTTTTGACACTAAGTAATATGAGTATTAACATGAATATTACCCTTTCTTGTAAGCATGAACACAGTCGTTAAATCACTGCATCAGGCTTACCTCAAATATGGAATATGTATATAGAGGCGCTGGTCTTGGATCCTTCTGTGTGTTGTAGTGCACACTGAAGAAAGAAACTTGGCTTGTGATTCGCAGGAGTTAACAACAAAATAATGTGCAGTATACTTACTCCTAAAATTTCAGAGTTCAGCCTCTTCATAAGGATCTATTATCCTGATTTTCCCATATTGTGCTTTAGTATCTGCAGACAATGGAAATTACACTGCAGGTGATTGTATCTCATAAAATTATATAAAGTGCAGTATACTCACTCCAAGTAATTCGGAATCCGGCTCTTCAAAAGTGGTTGGTAACTTAGAAATACTTCCAAAAAGGCTCCTTATAAAGAGGCTGAACTCTGAAATTTTCGGAGTAAGTATACTGCACATTATTTTGTTGTTAACTCCTGCGAATCACAAGCCAAGTTTCTTTCTTCAGTGTGCACTACAACACACAGAAGGATCCAAGACCAGCGCCTCTATATACATATTCCATATTCTACTCACAGTCCTTTTGGGAGAGACTGTTAGAAGGCTGCGGTCACCTAAGAGGGGAGTATTGTGCTCTATTCTAGACATTCTGTACATTTTGTTGTCAACATCTAACATATCTGTATAGTATTTGAATTTACCTCAAATATACAAGGCTCTGTCAGCATTTTCTAGACCTTATCTCTCTAGAAATAAATATACTGAACATACCTCAAAGCAGGTAATCTGCAAACCGTCCCCCCAACTGAAGTTTTCTTTCCATACTCTTCAGTTATGTGTGAGAACAGCAATGGACCTTAGTTACAAACCGCTAAGATCATCAACCTCCAGGCAGATTCTTCTTCTAATTTCTGCCTGAGAGTAAAACAGTACAACGCCGGTACAGTTTAAAAAAAACAAACTCTTGATTGAAGGTAAAAACTACACTAAGTCACCACATCTCTCTTATACTTCCTATCTTGTCGAGAGTTGCAAGAGAATGACTGGGGGTGGCAGTTAGGGGAGGAGCTATATAGACAGCTCTGCTGTGGGTGTCCTCTTGCAACTTCCTGTTGGGAAGGAGAATATCCCACAAGTAATGGATGAACCCGTGGACTGGATACACCTTTACAAGAGAAAACAACTTTATGCTGGACACTCTTCTAAATGGTACGGCAATTTACATTTCACCTATATTTTTTTTATGTGCATCTAAGCAGGGGTCAAGCAGAGCGGGAACGCATGGGAACAGAGTTCCTGTACTATTTTTGCAGGAGGAACTAAGTTCCCTCTGGACAGAGAACAGAAATGCTACAGTAAACACTGCTGCTGCTGGAGGCAGTAGCCACTGTAGCACATACTGGTTAGAGGGATAAGAAGATCCTCTAGTAATGGGCAGTAACACTTCCTACAATACACTAAATGCAAGCCTGTCAGCGCTCCTGCTGTGTGATCAACCCGCAATGTGTGTAACACATGGTGCTTACACTTCTGTGTGGCTTGATCTGGGGTTATTTAGCTCCCCTCAGCAGAAATAGTACTACTGCACCTTAAAGGGATACTAACCCCAATTTTTTTTCTTTCATGATTCAGATAGAGCATGCAATTTTAAGCAACTTTCTAATTTACTCCTATTATTAATTTCTCTTTGTTCTCTTGTTATCTTGATTTGAAAAAACAGTAATAAAAGGTTAGGAGCTGGCCCATTTTTAGTTCAGCACCTCGGTAGCGCTTGCTGATTGGTTTGCTACATTTAGCCACAAATCAGCAAGTGCTACCCAGGTGCTGAACAAAAAATGGTCCGGCTCTAAAGCTTACAGTACTGCTTTTTCAAATCAAGATAACATGAAAACAAAGAAAAATTTATAATAGCAGTAAATTGGAAAGGTGCTTAAAATCTCGTGCTCTATCTGAATCATGAAAGAAAAAAATTGGGTTTAGCATCCCTTTAAGTGGGTGAGACTCTGTGACAGAGGAGGATTCTCAGGCAGCCATTTAACCATGCATTGGATTTAATTTGCTTTCATTAACTAAAGTCTATAGATTATATACATATAAATACAGTGTGTTTAAGTGTATGTGTGTATATATATATATATATATATAAAATATTAATTGTGAAGTATTATTAAAATTCAGACTAAACTTTGTTCATAGACTGCAAAAATTATGTTGCTTGCTGATTGGTGGGTACATTTAGTCACCAATCAGCAAGCGTAACTCAGGTGCTGAACCAAAAAGGGCCAGCTCGGCTCCTCTTGTTGAGTCCCAGTTTTGTAGGACTTGACCCCTGCACCTAAGTATTATTAAAATTCAGACTAAACTTTGTTCATAGACTGCAAAAATTATGTTGCACATTGTAACATAGGAAATGGAGATGTTTTAATCATGTTTAAAGAGAAATGTATATATACACTATGAATAGAGAATTATTCATTTGCATTAAATAGACATTAATCACCTGTAACTTTTGTGTTAAGATTGTGTTTGCCCCATGCTCCCTAAAAAAGACCAACAAGCAAGTACTATAACCTAGGTTACTTCAAATAGCGCAGCCTTTTGAAGAAATCCTAGTTTACAGAAATTGCATTTCGGCCTCTCATGGAAATGTGGGGAAAGCACAAAGTTTACACAATTGCAAGCAGTATTTAATGAACCTTTAAGTGAAACAGATTTTGCTACATTCATAAAGTTATAATACATATGAAGCTGATTATGCAACATGTTTACAACAAATGACTGATAAACAGCAGAAAAACGTTAATTAACACCTACTGCAGTTCAATATTAAAGTATAAATCAGGAAACATCAGTAGCCTCCCTACAGTCAGGTGATCATTTCAGTTGATATATACTGTATGCTCCATGCATTTAAGAGCTTAGGTCTGCCACTTACACCTCTGGAATGATTCTGCTTGATACAATATTAAAATATAAATATATATATAACAATTTTAAGTATTGCTCAGTGTTCTCCCCAGGACATTTTTAATGAGCACACCACCTGTCTGATTTAACTGACAACCCAGCTAAAATTTTGGCCAATATTAAAGGGATACTAAACCCAATTTTTTTATTATTCAGATAGAGCATGCAATTGTAAGCAACTTTCTAATTTACTCCTATTATGAATTTTTCTTCATTCTCTTGCTTTCTTTAGATGAAAAAGCAGGAATCTAAGCTAAGGAGCCGGCCCATTTTTTGGGCCAGCATCCTGGATAGTGCTTGCCGATTGGTGGGTACATTTAGTCACCAATCAGCAAGCGTAACCCAGGTGCTGAACCAAAAAGCACCGGTTCCTTAGCTTAGATTCCTGCTTTTCCAAATAAAGATAGCAAGAGAATAATGAAAAAATTATAATAGGAGTAAATTAGAAAGTTGCTTAAAATTGCATGATCTATCTGAATCATGAAAGAAAAAATTTGGTCTTAGTATCCCTTAAAGCTAAAATTAGCCGATATTAAGATTTTTCAATGTTTATTGCAGAAATTATCATTAGGAAATTTAGGTTAAATTATGCAATTAATTTGCACTTTGGATAGCAGAGAATGTTATAATACTAGAAAGTATTATATTGCCCCCACATGGCTACTTTATAATGCCACCTGGCTGGAAAAAAAATTCTGTGGAGAATTTTGTAGCTGTAATAATAAAAGGTACATGAAACCATAAAGCAACGTAAAAGTGTATACCAAGGACAAACCAAGGAAGAACGTCCTAAACAAATGGTTTATTCGTTAAAAAAAAAAAGAGGCCCTGTAGTACAAAAGGTCACCAGTGGGCTGAGAGCAGGTTCCATGGCCTCGTCTTCAAGCAATGACAGGATGCAATTTGCTGTAGAACACTGCTGTTTAACACAATGTTCTGCTCAGACTAAATTCCTGGGACAGTTATTACTCCAAGGTTAAGCTTGACTCACATAAAACAAATCAGAAAATTGATAGTTGAAGTACCTGCAGTGTTTCCCTGGAAACATAAGCAATCTGTTGTTCTGACAGAGGCCCCGTAACTGTGAGGGAAAAGGGAAAAACACACATTTTATCAGCTACAGAATGCAAAGTAAATTATGTCTCTTAAAGGGACATTAAAGTATTTTTTTTTCTTTATTACAAAAATGTATTCACATTGTAATATTGATAGCAAACTTTGTACAGTTTTGAAGACCCCAGACACACCCCTTTAAAACCGTGGATGTTGTTCATCTTATCTCCTTTGCTGTAGCCAATTAGGGACAGGTATATATATATATATATATATATATATATATATATATATATATATATATATATATATATATATATATATATGAGCTCCTGAACATATAAACCAATCACGGTGCAACATGAAGGAGGGTCAAGGTTTATATACTTTTTAATGTACTACAGACTATCTGGGGGTATGGGAAAAACTACCATTGGCCACAGGTATAAAGCAGGCAAAATAAATCCAGACATTGCATAAATTGAATTACAGCAACAGATTTTTGTAACTGTGCGTAGATGATGATTTTATGAGGAAACATTTATGTTTAACTTTAATGTCCCTATAAGCAGGTAGTTTTGTGGTTGGCAGTTTCACGGATATTAATGACAACAGAGCTAAAGAAATTAACAAAAACAGACCACTGATCAGAGAAGAATAATTTACAAAACTTACTGCACAAATTCACGCAACAAATTGAATACCAGCTGTACCAAACACGACTAGGGCATGAAATTATTAACAAAATGGGGGAGGGAAAGCTTTCTACACTCAGAATAAGTGGAGAGTTATCTATTCTTGAGCAGTGTTTCCAAAACGAATTCAGTCACAGAAGCCTCTAAGGAAATCATACATTTCAAAAGGACACAAAGCTCAAAATTGAAATGCACATAAATGTATATTAATTATGAATAGAAGCATTTTTACAATACACATACATTGGCAAAAATGCCTCTAGTAAAATGTATCACTGTTTCGGTCTTACTGGGCGCACTGAGCATATGTATATATGATCCGTTTTCCACACCTGCTCAGATAGCATATATTGTGTGGTTGATTACGCTATTTGCACCACAGAAGGTGCAGTACACTTTAAAAGCTATAACTGATTTTGTGGGACAACTTTTCAGCTGGATCATTAAAAGTTATTTCACATTCAGAAATTATAGCAAAATCCTATTGAAGAACACACATTTCTCAATGCCTTAAAAAAATAATCAACAAGATGGGCCCATCTTAATCCCTTTAATCTCAAAATGCAAAATCAGGGCACTACAGAACATAGCTTTAATCAGACTGGAACCAAAATTAGCAGAGATGCCACCATGACGAAATAAGAAGCCTATTAACCCCTTTGAATAAGCAATAAAGCTTATTCACAACACTCGCCACACTAAGAATAACTGCATAAAAACATCTTAATCTGAAACCAAAGCCGGAATGTCTAAAATGCTTTTTCCCCCACATTCTAGTTCACCAACACACCATAACAATCACATACCCTGACAACCTTATGCCAGTGTTTATTCAGAATATATGTGGAGAGATAGATAGAGATAGAGAGAGAGAGAGAGAGAGAGAGAGAGAGAGATAGAGATAGAGAGAGAGATAGAGACAGAGAGAGAGAGGGAGAGAGAGAGATGGAGAGAGAGATAGAGAGAGAGACAGATAGAGACAGATAGAGACAGATAGAGATAGATAAAGAGAGAGAGAGAGAGAGAGAGAGAGAGAGAGAGAGAAAATCTGCAGGCAAAGGAAGGCACTCTCCGGATTTGAGTCAAAATATTCTTTACTTAAGTGACATTTCGGTGTTTTACCACCAGAGTGCCTTCCTTTGCCTGTAGTTTTGTATGAATTTTTATTGTGCACCCCGGTCATGATGGGATCACCCTGAGTGCTACGCCTTGCATGCTCTATTTTATTTAGAGAGAGAGAGAGATGTGTGTGTGTGTGTGTATTAGATATATATTTATATAAATAAAGGGTGCAACATTATGCCTGAGTTGTATAACAGATAAGAATTCACTTGAACAAAAATAACAACCAATCAATAAATAAATCTAAAACAAATAAATCTATAATTAAGAAGAAATCTAAGTAGGAATTAAAAGGGTGATAAATAGGATCTAATGCAGATTATATATATATATATATATATATATATATATATATATATATATATATATATATATATATATATATATATTCTGATACAAAGTAATTATGCAAGAATCAGATGATCCACACTAAGGGTTAAACATGAAGCAATTTGTGACTGAAGATAAAATATTCTTTGGGGTGAGATGCCAATGCTGCTCTGCCCAGCTTACAATACACAGACATCAGTGCAGGAATGCAGCTGTCTTTCTGCATAAATTAAATGGCTGAGCAAACATCATAGCTAAGTGAATCTGGTGTACTGAGGTTTCTGATGAACCCTGCTGGGTGACTTACCATGGTATATATCTTGTAATGAGCCTCCACCACAAAATTCCATGCAGATCCAGAGCTTATCTCGCCTAGACATAAAAAAAAAAAAAACAAGAGTTATAGCGACAAACAACTGTATTATTAGTGGATAATTTGGATAACTAATATAAATGCACCTTGTTCTGTTGGATTTCTGTAGGTACTAAAACAATTTTAAAGGACATAAAAGTATAAAAAGATGAGTTTACCTTGTCAGGTTGAAAAACAGAGGACCCGACTCACCAGAATACAAAAGTTATACTATGCAAACAACCTTCTCTGACCTTACTCCTTGTTGCAACACGGATTCCTTCGGCTCGGCGTTCTCACAGCCGTTTCCAGCCTTCTGACGTATTGTGGTTATTGTGTTGCGGATTCTTAGCCAATCTAAAAGTCAGATTCCTGGCCAATCCAGGGTTCAGATTCCCGGCACTTCTAGTACGGATCCTCAAGTAAAGACAACACTTTAGTTGTTCCTTAATGTTGTTGAATTCCTTTTAGGCAATCGTGAAAAAATGTCACTAGTATTCAGAAATCCCAACAGAGTATTATGTCCAAATAATGGGTCAAATGAAGTGCTAGCCAGCGTGTACACAGGACTAATAATCTACGCGTTTCAGCACGTAGCTTTTTTTCAAGATAAGACTGTGTACTTCCTTTAACCCTTATATACTCTATTTCTTAAAGGGGTAGATTTTTTATATCCTTTGTATCTTTAACAATTAAGTTATTCCACCTCTTATCACTGTGACATGTTTATCCCATGCAAATCTTGACAGGATTTCTTTAAGAATTCTTTTCACTTAGAAAGTTCATTTTATGGGAGCAGTATTTTTGATAATCCTTGAAGAACTCATATTGTATTAAGTAATCCTCTAACACAAACTAATGTAATGGTTTGCACATAATTTAGTAATTAAAATTAATTCATAAAATATTAATAACAAAATCTTTAGAAATATAATTGAAAATATAATAAAATTTCAGTAACAATATCTAAAAATATCTAAAAAATATCTAACTGAAACTGCACAGATCCACACTACACCACTATAGACTGCTGAGCAGCGGGACATCCTTCCTGAATCAACCTTTCTGAACAAAGAGATCCCAAGGATCCAACTCCCCCAAAGATTTCAGAAAAAAGGCCTCACAAGGGACCCTAAAGTGCATGCGAGCGTTCAAGGAGCAACCGTCGCCCTGGAGACAACAGCAACCTTCTGCAAGCTAGGTAGCGAAGCTAAGCTTAGATCAAAATAGCTGACCAACCGAAACCCACCCCTACACAAGAAAAAGTGAAGGACCACCAGGCACACTTGAGAAAAGCGACCAGACCCCGGGAAAGAACCCCAGAGACCTGAGGACACAATCCCTAAGGGCAAGCCCACAGGCATCAGATATAAAATATTAAGTAATCACAGCTGAGTACAAACTCCAGAAGTGCAGCTTGCTAGACGGAGAAGCTAACCACTAGGCCACCTAGGCTCAAGGTTTCCCAACAGCAAATCTTTTGCTACTAGACAGCAAAGCTAATCCAAGAGAGTCCCTCAGAAAAACACGAGAAAGGGAGCACGTGTCCCCCGGACACCCAACCAATCCACAAAAGATTGTACAGGTGTTGAGTGACCAGCGCAAATCCTAGGACAGAAAGGAATACAGACCTCCCAGAACCCCACAAAAAGGGTCAAGACTGAGAGCAACCGCTCGAGCCCCCTTAACAAAAGCGGCAAGGCGACCAACAAGCTCAACTCATGCGCCGTGATAAAGTCTGCAGAATGCAGAGACAAAGGCTATCTCAACGATGACAAGCACCTCGAACAAAAACCCACAAGACATACTGCGAAAAACATTATTAAGGTTAAAAAAATAAAAATAATAATAATATAAATTCAATACTCTCCAATATAAAATAAATTTGCTGTATTTGCATTTCCCCACCTTTTTGTAGAAATCATAATTTATGCTTACCTGATAAATTTATTTCTCTTGTAGTGTATCCAGTCCACGGATCATCCATTACTTGTGGGATATTCTCCTTCCCAACAGGAAGTTGCAAGAGGATCACCCACAGCAGAGCTGCTATATAGCTCCTCCCCTCACTGCCATATCCAGTCATTCGACCGAAACAAGACGAGAAAGGAGAAACCATAGGGTGCAGTGGTGACTGTAGTTTAATTAAAATTTAGACCTGCCTTAAAAGGACAGGGCGGGCCATGGACTGGATACACTACAAGAGAAATAAATTTATCAGGTAAGCATAAATTATGTTTTCTCTTGTTAAGTGTATCCAGTCCACAGACCATCCATTACTTGTGGGATACCAATACCAAAGCTAAAGTACACGGATGATGGGAGGGACAAGGCAGGAACTTAAATGGAAGGAACCACTGCCTGTAGAACCTTTCTCCCAAAAACAGCCTCCGAAGAAGCAAAAGTGTCAAATTTGTAAAATTTTGAAAAGGTGTGAAGCGAAGACCAAGTCGCAGCCTTGCAAATCTGTTCAACAGAGGCCTCATTTTTAAAGGCCCAGGTGGAAGCCACAGCTCTAGTAGAATGAGCTGTAATCCTTTCAGGTGGCTGCTGTCCAGCAGTCTCATAGGCTAAGCATATTATGCTCCGAAGCCAAAAGAATAGAGAGGTTGCCGAAGCTTTTTGACCTCTCCTCTGTCCAGAGTAAACGACAAACAGGGCAGATGTTTGACGAAAATCTTTAATAGCCTTTAAGTAAAACTTCAAGGCACGGACTACGTCCAGATTATGCAAAAGACGTTCCTTCTTTGAAGAAGGATTAGGACACAATGATGGAACAACAATCTCTTGATTGATATTCCTGTTAGAAACCACCTTAGGTAAAAACCCAGGTTTGGTACGCAGAACTACCATCAAAAACAGAACTTTCCAAGATAAAATTTTAATATCAATGGAATGAAGGGGTTCAAACGGAACTCCCTGAAGAACTTTAAGAACCAAATTTAAGCTCCACGGGGGAGCAACAGTTTTAAACACAGGCTTAATCCTAACCAAAGCCTGACAAAATGCCTGGACGTCTGGAACTTCTGCCAGACGCTTGTGCAAAAGAATAGACAGAGCAGAGATCTGTCCTTTTAAAGAACTAGCTGATAAGCCTTTGTCCAAACCCTCTTGGAGAAAGGACAATATCCTAGGAATCCTAACCTTACTCCATGAGTAACTCTTGGATTCACACCAATAAAGATATTTACGCCATATCTTAAAGTAGATTTTCCTGGTGACAGGCTTCCGAGCCTGTATTAAGGTATCAATGACTGACTCGGAGAAGCCACGCCTTGATAGAATCAAGCGTTCAATCTCCATGCAGTCAGTCTCAGAGAAATTAGATTTGGATGATTGAAAGGACCTTGCATTAGAAGGTCCTGCCTCAGAGGCAGAGTCCATGGTGGAAGAGATGACATGTCCACTAGGTCTGCATACCAGGTCCTGCGTGGCGCTATCAGAATCACCAATGCTCTCTCCTGCTTGATTTTGGCAATCAGTCGAGGGAGCAGAGGAACCGGTGGAAACACATAGGCCAGGTTGAAGAACCAATGAGCTGCTAGAGCATCTATCAGCGTTGCTCCCGGGTCCCTGGACCTGGATCCGTAACAAGGAAGCTTGGCGTTCTAGCGAGACGCCATGAGATCCAGTTCTGGTTTGCCCCAACGATGGACCAGTTGAGCAAACACCTCCGGATGGAGTTCCCACTCCCCCGGATGAAAAGTCTGACGACTTAAAAAATCCGCCTCCCAGTTCTCTACGCCTGGGATGTGGATCGCTGACAGGTGGCAAGAGTGAGACTCTGCCCAGCGAATTATCTTTGAGACTTCTAACATCGCTAGGGAACTCCTGGTTCCCCCTTGATGGTTGATGTAAGCCACAGTTGTGATGTTGTCTGACTGAAATCTGATGAACCTCAGGGTTGCTAACTGAGGCCAAGCTAGAAGAGCATTGAATATTGCTCTTAACTCCAGAATATTTATTGGGAGGAGTTTCTCCTCCTGAGTCCACGATCCCTGAGCCTTCAGGGAGTTCCAGACTGCGCCCCAACCTAGAAGGCTGGCATCTGTTGTTACAATCGTCCAATCTGGCCTGCGAAAGGTCATACCCTTGGACAGATGGACCCAAGAAAGCCACCAGAGAAGAGAATCTCTGGTCTCTTGATCCAGACTTAGTAGAGGGGACAAATCTGAGTAATCCCCATTCCACTGACTTAGCATGCATAATTGCAGCGGTCTGAGATGCAGGAGCACAAATGGCACTATGTCCATTGCCGCTACCATTAAGCCGATTACTTCCATGCACTGAGCCACTGACGGGCGTGGAATGGAATGAAGGACACGGCAAGCATTTAGAAGTTTTGATAACCTGGACTCCGTCAGGTAAATTTTCATCTCTACAGAATCTATAAGAGTCCCTAGGAAGGAGACTCTTGTGAGTGGTGATAGAGAACTCTTTTCCACGTTCACTTTCCACCCATGCGACCTCAGAAATGCCAGAACTATCTCTGTATGAGACTTGGCAATTTGAAAGCTTGACACCTGTATCAGGATGTCGTCTAGATACGGAGCCACCGCTATGCCTCGCGGTCTTAGAACCGCCAGAAGTGAGCCCAGAACCTTTGTAAAAATTCTCGGGGCAGTGGCCAACCCGAAGGGAAGAGCTACAAATTGGTAATGCCTGTCTAGAAAGGCAAACCTTAGGAACCGATGATGATCTTTGTGAATCGGTATGTGAAGGTAGACATCCTTTAAGTCCACTGTGGTCATGTACTGACCCTCTTGGATCATGGGTAGCATGGTCCGAATAGTTTCCATTTTGAATGATGGAACTCTGAGGAATTGGTTTAAGATCTTTAGATCCAAGATTGGTCTGAAGGTTCCCTCTTTCTTGGGAACCACAAACATATTTGAATAAAATCCCTGTCCTTGTTCCGTCCGCGGAACTGGATGGATCACTCCCATTACTAGGAGGTCTTGCACACAGCTTAGGAATGCCTCTTTCTTTATCTGGTTTGCTGATAACCTTGAAAGATGAAATCTCCCTTGTGGAGGAGAAGCTTTGAAGTCCAGAAGATATCCCTGAGATATGATCTCCAACGCCCAGGGATCCTGAACATCTCTTGCCCACGCCTGGGCGAAGAGAGAAAGTCTGCCCCCCACTAGATCCGTTTCCGGATAGGGGGCCGTTCCTTCATGCTGTCTTGGGGGCAGCAGCAGGCTTTCTGGCCTGCTTGCCCTTGTTCCAGGACTGGTTAGGTTTCCAGGCCTGTCTGGAATGAGCAACAGTTCCCTCTTGTTTTGAAGCGGAGGAAGTTGATGCTGCTCCTGCCTTGAAATTTCGAAAAGGCACGAAAATTAGACTGTTTGGCCTTTGATTTGGCCCTGTCCTGAGGAAGGGTATGACCCTTGCCTCCAGTAATGTCAGCAATAATTTCCTTCAAGCCAGGCCCGAATAAGGTCTGCCCCTTGAAAGGAATGTTGAGTAATTTAGACTTTGAAGTCACGTCAGCTGACCAGGATTTAAGCCATAGCGCCCTACGCGCCTGGATGGCGAATCCGGAATTCTTAGCCGTTAGTTTAGTCAAATGAACAATGGCATCAGAAACAAATGAGTTAGCTAGCTTAAGCGTTCTAAGCTTGTCAATAATTTCATTCAATGGAGCTGTCTGGATGGCCTCTTCCAGGGCCTCAAACCAGAATGCCGCCGCAGCAGTGACAGGCGCAATGCATGCAAGGGGCTGTAAAATAAAACCTTGTTGAATAAACATTTTCTTAAGGTAACCCTCCAATTTTTTATCCATTGGATCTGAAAAAGCACAACTGTCCTCAACCGGGATAGTGGTACGCTTTGCTAAAGTAGAAACGGCTCCCTCCACTTTAGGGACCGTCTGCCATAAGTCCCGTGTAGTGGCGTCTATTGGAAACATTTTTCTAAATATAGGAGGTGGGGAAAAGGGCACACCGGGTCTATCCCACTCCTTGCTAATAATTTCTGTAAGCCTTTTAGGTATAGGAAAAACGTCAGTACACACCGGCACCGCATAGTATCTATGCAGCCTACACAATTTCTCTGAAATTGCAACTGTGTTACAGTCTCAAGCTTAAATTTAAAATTAGAAATCTCTGAATCAGGTTTCCCTGAGTTAGAGATGTCACCCACAGACTGAAGCTCTCCGTCTTCATGTTCTGCATACTGTGACGCAGTATCAGACATGGCTCTAACAGCATTTGCGCACTCTGTATCTCTCCTAACCCCAGAGCTATCGCGCTTGCCTCTTAATTCAGGCAATCTAGATAATACCTCTGACAGGGTATTATTCATGATTGCAGCCATGTCCTGCAAGGTAATCGCTATGGGCGTCCCTGATGTAATTGGCGCCATATTAGTGTGCGTCCCCTGAGCGGGAGGCGAAGGGTCTGACACGTGGGGAGAGTTAGTCGGCATAACTTCCCCCTCGACAGAACCCTCTGGTGATAATTCTTTTATAGATAAAGACTGATCTTTACTGTTTAAGGTGAAATCAATATATTTAGTACACATTCTCCTATGGGGCTCCACCATGGCTTTCAAACATAATGAACAAGTAGGTTCCTCTGTGTCAGACATGTTTAAACAGACTAGCAATGAGACTAGCAAGCTTGGAAAACACTTTAAAACAAGTTTACAAGCAATATAAAAAACGTTACTGCGCCTTTAAGAAACACAAATTTTCCCAAATTTTGAAATAACAGTGAAAAAATGCAGTTACACTAACGAAATTTTTACAGTGTATGTAATAAGTTAGCAGAGCATTGCACCCACTTGCAAATGGATGATTAACCCCTTAATACCAAAAACGGAATAACAAATGACAAAAACGTTTTTTAAACAGTCACAACAACTGCCACAGCTCTACTGTGGCTTTTTACCTCCCTCAATACGACTTTTGAAGCCTTTTGAGCCCTTCAGAGAAGTCCTGGATCATGCAGGAAGAAGCTGGATGTCTGTGTCTGTAATTTTTGCTGTGCAAAAAAACGCTAAAATAGGCCCCTCCCACTCATATTACAACAGTGGGAAGCCTCAGGGAACTGTTTCTAGGCAAAATTCAAGCCAGCCATGTGGAAAAAACTAGGCCCCAGTAAGTTTTATCACCAAACATATGTAAAAAACGATTAAACATGCCAGCAAACGTTTTAAAATACACTTTTATAAGAGTATGTATCTCTATTAATAAGCCTGATACCAGTCGCTATCACTGCATTTAAGGCTTTACTTACATTACTTCGGTATCAGCAGCATTTTTTAGCAAATTCCATCCCTAGAAAAATATTTTAACTGCACATACCTTATTACAGGAAAACCTGCACGCTATTCCCCCTCTGAAGTTACCTCACTCCTCAGAATATGTGAGAACAGCAAAGGATCTTAATTACTTCTGCTAAGATCAAAGAAAACGCAGGCAGATTCTTCTTCTAAATACTGCCTGAGATAAACAGTACACTCTGGTACCATTTAAAAATAACAAACTTTTGATTGAAGAAATAAACTAAGTATAAAACACCACAGTCCTCTTACGACCTCCATCTTAGTTGAGAGTTGCAAGAGAATGACTGGGTATGGCAGTGAGGGGAGGAGCTATATAGCAGCTCTGCTGTGGGTGATCCTCTTGCAACTTCCTGTTGGGAAGGAGAATATCACACAAGTAATGGATGATCCGTGGACTGGATACACTTAACAAGAGAAAATATTCCACTGCTTCTGATACTAGTTTGTGTTGGATGTTGGTGTATAGTGAACATACGTCACCCCTAGATTAGCCAGGAATCTGACTTTTGGATTGGCTAAGAATCTGCAACACGTGACAACAATACGTCAGAAGGCTGGAAACAGCTGTGAGAACGCTGAGCCGAAGTAATCCATGTTGCAACAAGGAGTAAGGTCAGAGAAGGTTTGCATAGTATAACTTTCGTATTCTGGTTAGTCGGATCCTCTGTTTTTCAACCTGACAAGGTAAACTCATTGAGTAACATTCTATTGCTGAGTACCATAAGATGGACTTTGTTCCTGTTCTATATCCCATATCGGAGTAAAATTAACTACCACTATTAGATGTTATACCTACTGTGAAAGGCAATACTTGTTAAGATTTGAACAGTAACGTTCTAAACACTTTAATATCAACAAATATACGGAATTAACCCTTGGGAGTAGTTTTATACTATTTTACATTTGCAGTCTCCAATATTGACTGCTCTAATACAAACTGTTACAAGTAAATCCACTGTATCAACTCTAAAGTTACCAATTGTAAATTCATCAAGGTGCACCTTAGATGTATATTCTGTGTTTTTAATGTATTTTTGCATTATTAAATAGATGTGTTTATATTTGAGCTATAGTATCTACGTTATTCATCACTGTGCAATACTTATATTAGGTATGATCTAACACAATATTATGCACTTATTAGTATAATTTACATGTACTCCTAAGTATTAGTATTTATATTTTTATTATTATTTTTTTTCTGGTTCTTGGTAGAGCTTTTGTTAGCGCACTCTTATCCTGGTTGTGTTTATGTTTTAACCCCTGCAAAGTGAACTCCAAAGCAGCAATGCACTACTGGGAGAACCTAGCTGAACACATCTGGTGAGCCAATGACAAAAGACATGTATATAGCCAGCAGTTCCTGGTCCTAAACCTATTTTTCAATAAAGAATACCAACAGAACAAGGTGAATTTAATTACTGAATTAAATTGAAAGTCTCTTAAAATTGTATTTTCTGTCTCAATCATAAATGTTTAAATTTGAATATAGAAAACAAAAACTGACAAAGTCATAGTAGTACTTAAAGGGATATAAAAATTCAAAGTTAAATGTCATGATTCCAACAGAATATGCAATTCTAAAGACTTTTCAATTTACTTCTATTATAAAAGTTACTTTGTTAGCTTGGTATCCTTTACTGAATGGCATACCTAGGTAGGCTTAGGAGTCGCAATGTACTATTGTAAGATAGCTAGAGATTGGTGGCTACACATATATGCCTCTTGTCATTGTCTTACCAGATGTGTTGAGCTACCACCCATTAGTGCCCTGCTGCTCTGGAGCTGACTTTATCTATGTGTTTAAAATATTTGTAGGAGTAAAACAGATGATTACTGCATTTTCTTTTTACAATGTATTAACTCTTTAATGATATAATTTACTGTATAATAGAAAATTTCTCCACAGTGTTAGATATCTGGTGAGAATAGCATAATATCAAAATATTTCTTTGAATAATTGTTAAACGTTAAAGGGACAGTCTACTCCAAAATGTTTATTGTTTAAAAAGATAGATAATGCCTTTATTAACCATTCCCCAGTTTTGCTTAACCAACATGGATAATATATTAATGCACTTTTTACCTCTCTGATTACCTTGTATCTTAGCCTTTCCTGATTCACATGAATTTTTATTTATTATCTATCGACTTGCATTTTATCCAATTATTGCAGTGTCTGCCACAAACCACGGGCGTGAGCACAATATTATATATATGGCTCACATGAACTAGCACTCCCCTGTTGTGAAAAGCAAATAAAAAAGCATGTGATAAGAGGCTGTCTTTAGTGGCTTAGAAACAGACAGAAATTTAGAGCTTTAAAGTTTATAAAGTATATTAATATAACAATGTTGGTTGTGCAAAGCTGGAGAATGGGTGGTAAAGGCGTTATCTATCTTTTTAAACAATAACAATTCTGGTGTAGACTGTCCCTTTAATACAGAAAAAAATACAGAGCAAAGATACATTTGCAGGGGTACTCTCTAAATTATCACACACACAACAAAAATACATATCCACTGGAGAAATAAACTAGTAATAACCCACATTAATTGTACATGTCTGTAGCCTTCTGCTAGAGGATTTTGAGATGCAATGCAGGAAAAACAGTTATCATAAAAAAGGAGACAATAATCATCTGTAATCAGCAGAGGTAAGTGCAGTTGTGCATGAAGTAAGGGCAGCCTGCAATTCAATGCAAACCAGCAGCAACATGCGTTGGCTCTCTGGCAGACAACTGTTTTGTATAACTACAGTAGAATAGTTACTACTCATCTTAAAGGGATACGAAACTCATCATTTTTCTTTCATGATTCAAATAGAGCATGTGATTTAAAACAACTTTCTAATTTACTTAAATTATACAATTTTCCTTATTCTCTTGGTATCTTTTGTTGAACAGCAGGGACTTCTGGCAGCAGTTTTGCAAGAATGTTATCCATTTGCAAGAGAACTGGATGGCCGTTTCCTGACATGCAGTGCTTCAGAAGCAAATTTGACAATAGAAGTAAACTGGAAACCTTGTTAAAAAACAGAATTTATGTTTACCTGATAAATTACTTTCTCCAACGGTGTGTCCGGTCCACGGCGTCATCCTTACTTGTGGGATATTCTCCTCCCCAACAGGAAATGGCAAAGAGCCCAGCAAAGCTGGTCACATGATCCCTCCTAGGCTCCGCCTACCCCAGTCATTCGACCGACGTTAAGGAGGAATATTTGCATAGGAGAAACCATATGGTACCGTGGTGACTGTAGTTAAAGAAAATAAATTATCAGACCTGATTAAAAAAACCAGGGCGGGCCGTGGACCGGACACACCGTTGGAGAAAGTAATTTATCAGGTAAACATAAATTCTGTTTTCTCCAACATAGGTGTGTCCGGTCCACGGCGTCATCCTTACTTGTGGGAACCAATACCAAAGCTTTAGGACACGGATGAAGGGAGGGAGCAAATCAGGTCACCTAAATGGAAGGCACCACGGCTTGCAAAACCTTTCTCCCAAAAATAGCCTCAGAAGAAGCAAAAGTATCAAACTTGTAAAATTTGGTAAAAGTGTGCAGTGAAGACCAAGTCGCTGCCCTACATATCTGATCAACAGAAGCCTCGTTCTTGAAGGCCCATGTGGAAGCCACAGCCCTAGTGGAATGAGCTGTGATTCTTTCGGGAGGCTGCCGTCCGGCAGTCTCGTAAGCCAATCTGATGATGCTTTTAATCCAAAAAGAGAGAGAGGTAGAAGTTGCTTTTTGACCTCTCCTTTTACCGGAATAAACAACAAACAAGGAAGATGTTTGTCTAAAATCCTTTGTAGCATCTAAATAGAATTTTAGAGCGCGAACAACATCCAAATTGTGCAACAAACGTTCCTTCTTTGAAACTGGTTTCGGACACAGAGAAGGTACGATAATCTCCTGGTTAATGTTTTTGTTAGAAACAACTTTTGGAAGAAAACCAGGTTTAGTACGTAAAACCACCTTATCTGCATGGAACACCAGATAAGGAGGAGAACACTGCAGAGCAGATAATTCTGAAACTCTTCTGGCAGAAGCCTCTCAAAAACAAGTGCGCCACACCGGCGCGAAAATGAGGCTCTGCTTATGCTTTGGGAAAGCCCCTAAAGAATAAGGTGTCTAATACAGTGCCTGCCGATATTATTATATCAAAATACCCAGATAAAAAGATTCCTCAAGGCTAAATATGTGTTAATAATGAATCGATTTAGCCCAGAAAAAGTCTACAGTCTTAATAAGCCCTTGTGAAGCCCTTATTTACGATCGTAATAAACATGGCTTACCGGATCCCATAGGGAAAATGACAGCTTCCAGCATTACATCGTCTTGTTAGAATGTGTCATACCTCAAGCAGCAAGAGACTGCACACTGTTCCCCCAACTGAAGTTAATTGCTCTCAACAGTCCTGTGTGGAACAGCCATGGATTTTAGTTACGGTTGCTAAAATCATTTTCCTCATACAAACAGAAATCTTCATCTCTTTTCTGTTTCTGAGTAAATAGTACATACCAGCACTATTTCAAAATAACAAACTCTTGATTGAATAATAAAAACTACAGTTAAACACTAAAAAACTCTAAGCCATCTCCGTGGAGATGTTGTCTGTACAACGGCAAAGAGAATGACTGGGGTAGGCGGAGCCTAGGAGGGATCATGTGACCAGCTTTGCTGGGCTCTTTGCCATTTCCTGTTGGGGAGGAGAATATCCCACAAGTAAGGATGACGCCGTGGACCGGACACACCTATGTTGGAGAAATTGTATTTTCTGCCTGAATCACAAAAGAACATTTTTGGGTTTCATATCCCTTTAATATTGTTTTGCCTCCTCAGCCTGCAATTCTCTTATTTAAACCCTTTACAAGGGCTGAGTTCAGAGGAGCTCTGCATCTTCACACTGGGCGCCGCCATCTTAGAATTTAAAGGGACACTGAACCCAAAAATTTTGTTTTGTAATTCAGAAAGAGCATGCAATTTTAAGCAACTTTCTAATTTACTCCTATTATCAATGCTTTATTTGAAAAAGAAGGCATCTAAGCTTTTTTTGGGTTCAGTACTCTGGACAGCAATTTTTTTATTGGTGGATAAATTTATCCACCAATCAGCAAGGACAACCCAGGTTGTTCACCAAAAATGGGCCGGCATCTAAACTTACATTCTTGCATTTTAAATAAATATACCAAGAGAATGAAGAACATTTGATAATAGGAGTAAATTAGAAAGTTGCTTAAAATGTCATGCTCTATCTGAATCATGAAAGAAAAATGTTGGGTACAGTGTCCCTTTAAGTAATCTTGTACCATGTGACTGACCGAAGTGGTGCACATTCACAGATCAGTAATATTTTTATCCTCTTGACAATTATGCACTTCAGTTTAGTGTGCGCAATACAAAGCAGGAGCTGTACATTTGTGCAGTGATTGCATTGCTCTATATTCTTCCTCAGGACTTTTTATATTTGTTATATACATTTAAAGCAGTGAATAAACTGCAAAAAATATAACTCTGTCTTCTAATGTGCAAATTAATTCAAAGAGCAAAGTACTGCTGTCAAAAAGAAAGCAACGTCACTGATCTCTGAAAGTTTCTTGCTTCTGTCTGCAAAAATACATGCACACCAATATGGCGGCGCCCAGTATAAAGATCCAGAGCTTTAATAACTTGTGTAATGGGTTTAAATAAGAAAAGGCTTTAAAGAGAGCTGCAGGTAGGTACAGGAAGAAAAATAATAGCATGGTGAGTAGCTGTTGTCAGCTGTTTAATGTCCCTTTAAAGGGACAGTAAAGTCAAAATTAAACTTTACTGATTTTAAATAACTTTCCAATTTACTTCTATTATCAAATTTGCCTTGTTCTCTTGGTATTCTTTGTTGAAGACCAAACCCAGGTAGGCTGACAGGAGCATAAGAGAGTGCACGTGTCTGTAGCAGTCTATTGCAGCAGTGTTTGTTACTATGTATAACGGCTATAAACAAACATTACTGCCAGATGGCTTAAAACACATGCACGCTCCTGAGGTCACCTAGGATTACTCTTTAACAAAGGGTACCAAGAGAACTAAGCAAAATTGTTAATAGAAGTAAATTGAAAAGTTGTTTAAAATGTCATGCTCTATCCAATCAATGTAACTTTGACTATGCTGGCCTTTAACTCAGCCACAACAAAACAGTATGCAGTAAGTGAATGCATGTTGCTTCTTTCTGCGTATGCCTTTGTGTTTGCTATCAGGCCTACATATAACATGGTCACTCTGTGATAAATGAGGAAGCCAAACACACTCAGCTAGGGGAAGCAGCAAGTGTTCTAGTTTCCTGCAGCTGAGAGTACAATTTGGGCATATAGTAACATAAATTGGTCCAGTGCAGAAGGATTAATTCTGATAACAACAGCCAAGTACTATATTACTTTGAAATGTGCTGCAGGCTTTTATGTCAAGAAAGGGGTGAATCAGTCAAAGTTAAACTGGCTGTATCAGGACATATACAAGCCCCTTTGCACTGGGGGGAAAAACTCCACTCAGAATGCAACTGGTTCTCATTGTGACTTGGGCTATAAACATAGGGTGGCAGTAGAAATGTTGCCTATGCAAGAATGAAGAATCACGCATGCAACAACATTACATTTAGGGGGCAAAGTAATGTTCACTGATAGAGTGTCCAGAGGGGTGCAAATAACTGCAGTCCTAATCCTAACTCTAATTTCTAAACCTAACCCTTAAATTACATCAAGATCTTCTGCCAAAACATTTTAGCAAATGGTTGTCACAGGTTGGTACAGATCTCAGCCTGCAACACTATGGTTGACAACCAAGATACTGTACCCAGAATATATATATATATATATATATATATATATATATATATATATATATATATATCACACTGGCCTCTCTTCCCTAAACTTTACAATCAATTTTAGGTCAATTCATCTTCCAGCTTTGTCCCATAAAAGTATGCACATTCTTAATTCTGAGCAAACTTAGAACAATAATACATATTTATTAAAATGAATACCATAGAAATCCTATTATTTCTTAAAGGGATGTGAAACCCAAATTTCTTATTTTGTGATTCGTCAGTGCATACCATTTAAAAATGTTTCCAAAACACATTTATTATCAAATTTGCTTCGCTACCATTATATTTTGTGTTGAAGAGATAACTAGGTAGGTACTACATGGCAGGAAATAGTGCTGCCGCCTAGTGCTTTCACAATTTTGCCACCAATCAGCAAGCACAACCCAGGTGCTGAACCAAAGATGGACTGGCTCCTAAGCTTACATTCTTGCTTTTCAAATAAAGATAGCAAGAGAACGACAAAAAATTATATAAGGAGTAAATTAGAAAGTTGTCTAAAATTGCATGCTCTATCTGAATCATGAAAGAAAATAATTTGGGTTTAATATCCCTTTAAAAGCACAGGTATTCTCACATGCTGTGACAGAAATAGTGTGCATTTACATACCAACAAGGTTGTCAACGTTTTGACAACTGTATAATACCCTTCAGGTTAGAGTGCATGATACAGAGGAGGAGCTTTACACTTTTGCAGTGGCTGCATTGCTCTATAATATGAAGTGCTTTTTTAAATATATTTAACTGTGTAACTGTAAAAAAATACAAAAAATGTAAAGCTCACATGATGTATCATGCACACTAACCTGAAGCACATTGTACAGATGTAAAAAAGTAGGCAATATTACTGATCTGTGAGTGTGCAGCTTATGTCACGGGCTGTGAGAAAACCTGAGCTCCAAGATGACGGCGCCCAGAACAAAGAGGCGGAGCTTCAGTATCTGGCACCTTTATGCTATTAAAACAGAAGAAACAGATTTGTAAAGAGCTACAGGAACAGAAGGAAACGCAATAACATAGTGAGCAGTTATTCTTCTTTTGTAGTGGTGCTCAGCCGTTTAATGCCCCTTTAACTAGGTGTTACAAATATTTTACACCACTGGAGTGTTTTGTTTTCTTCTTGATTATTTTAAAGGTAAGAGATCCTAATTACCTAGAGGACGCTGCCAAATATACTCACACTGCAACCCCTGCACATTAAGTGCTCTTGACTTGTAACTGTAGTGTGTTTTGACTACTTTATACTGAAAGTCAACCCGTTAATGTACTATTTGAGTGCCTTGTCTCTTTTGTGTATTTTTTCCAAATAATAGAAAGGACCTATCAACCAACAAACAAGTATTAAGTGCTCGTCGCCTAATGAGCATTAGCAGAAAGTACATCACTGATAAAGATGCATTAGTTTAAATTTATTTCAAATATGTTTTCAAGCAGGAAAAAAAACAACATGTTTAAGACTTGTGAACTATGTCCCTTTAAGAGATGCCTGCTATAGCCAATATTTTGTTCACTTCTGTGATAAACTAGTTGAGCAGTGCTACATATTTATACTAAATGTAGCATTTTAGCTGAAGGTGATTTTCAGACAACCCAAAAAAGGAGAAATAATACTCAAGTGGTAAAAGATAACCATGGGTTTTGCACATTTATGGTCATTCATGTTACTGGCACATTCGTATTTGGGTTTTACGAGCAGAAGAGCTACACTCCATTCCCCAAATAAGGGATCTTATTCTGTATGCATGATATCAAGTGCTCGTAGACTAAAGGATAAATGACAGATACTTAATTGATTCTCAGTCTCTAATTTATAAGCACTCTGTTGATCCCATTGAAAAGTACAGAGTAAAAAAGTACAAGAAGGTATAAAACAGGCCTTGATTTAAGAGGAAATGCACTTAAATGCATGAATTATTAAACACTGCTTTTCAGTAAAATTATGAATGTTTACCATGAATGAAAATAATTAATACTAGTATTAACATAATATACACATTTTTTTATCATGTTTTCATTAATTTATCACATTCTAAAGTGAAGATAAAACCTCAGCTTTTATAAATCTACAATAATAACAGAATTTATGCTTACCTGATAAATTACTTTCTCCAACGGTGTGTCCGGTCCACGGCGTCATCCTTACTTGTGGGATATTCTCTTCCCCAACAGGAAATGGCAAAGAGCCCAGCAAAGCTGGTCACATGATCCCTCCTAGGCTCCGCCTACCCCAGTCATTCGACCGACGTAAAGGAGGAATATGCATAGGAGAAATCATATGATACCGTGGTGACTGTAGTTAGAGAAAATAATTCATCAGACCTGATTAAAAAAACCAGGGCGGGCCGTGGACCGGACACACCGTTGGAGAAAGTAATTTATCAGGTAAGCATAAATTCTGTTTTCTCCAACATAGGTGTGTCCGGTCCACGGCGTCATCCTTACTTGTGGGAACCAATACCAAAGCTTTAGGACAAGGATGATGGGAGGGAGCAAATCAGGTCACCTAGATGGAAGGCACCACGGCTTGCAAAACCTTTCTCCCAAAAATAGCCTCAGAAGAAGCAAAAGTATCAAATTTGTAAAATTTGGTAAAAGTGTGCAGTGAAGACCAAGTCGCTGCCTTACATATCTGATCAACAGAAGCCTCGTTCTTGAAGGCCCATGTGGAAGCCACAGCCCTAGTGGAGTGAGCTGTGATTCTTTCAGGAGGCTGCCGTCCGGCAGTCTCATAAGCCAATCGGATGATGCTTTTAAGCCAAAAAGAGAGAGAGGTAGAAGTTGCTTTTTGACCTCTCCTTTTACCAGAATAAACAACAAACAAAGAAGATGTTTGTCTGAAATCCTTTGTAGCCTCTAAATAGAATTTTAGAGCACGAACTACATCCAAATTGTGTAACAAACGTTCCTTCTTTGAAACTGGATTCGGACACAAAGAAGGCACAACTATCTCCTGGTTAATGTTCTTGTTAGAAACAACTTTCGGAAGAAAACCAGGTTTAGTACGCAAAACCACCTTATCTGCATGGAACACCAGATAAGGAGGAGAACACTGCAGAGCAGATAACTCTGAAACTCTTCTAGCAGAAGAAATTGCAACCAAAAACAAAACTTTCCAAGATAGTAACTTAATATCTACGGAATGTAAGGGTTCAAACGGAACCCCTTGAAGAACTGAAAGAACTAAATTGAGACTCCAAGGAGGAGTCAAAGGTTTGTAAACAGGCTTGATTCTAACCAGAGCCTGAACAAAAGCTTGAACATCTGGCACAGCCGCCAGTTTTTTGTGAAGTAAAACAGACAAAGCAGAAATCTGTCCCTTCAAAGAACTTGCAGATAATCCTTTCTCCAAACCCTCCTGTAGAAAGGATAGAATCTTAGGAATTTTTATCTTGTTCCATGGGAATCCTTTAGATTCACACCAACAAATATATTTTTTCCATATTTTATGGTAAATTTTCCTAGTTACAGGCTTTCTAGCCTGAACAAGAGTATCAATGACAGAATCTGAAAACCCACGCTTTGATAAAATCAAGCGTTCAATCTCCAAGCAGTCAGTTGGAGTGAGACCAGATTCGGATGTTCGAATGGACCTTGAACAAGAAGGTCCTGTCTCAAAGGTAGCTTCCATGGTGGAGCCGATGACATATTCACCAGGTCTGCATACCAAGTTCTGCGTGGCCACGCAGGAGCTATCAAGATCACCGAAGCCCTCTCCTGATTGATCCTGGCTACCAGCCTGGGAATGAGAGGGAATGGTGGGAATACATAAGCTAGGTTGAAGGTCCAAGGCGCTATCAGTGCATCTACTAGAGTCGCCCTGGGATCCCTGGATCTGGACCCGGACCCGTAGCAAGGAACCTTGAAGTTCTGACGAGACGCCATCAGGTCCATGTCTGGAATGCCCCATAATTGAGTTATTTGGGCAAAGATTTCCGGATGGAGTTCCCACTCCCCCGGATGGAAAGTCTGACGACTCAGAAAATCCGCTTCCCAATTTTCCACTCCTGGGATGTGGATTGCAGACAAGTGGCAGGAGTGATTCTCCGCCCATTGAATTATTTTGGTCACTTCCTCCATCGCCAGGGAACTCCTTGTTCCCCCCTGATGGTTGATATATGCAACAGTCGTCATGTTGTCTGATTGAAACCTTATGAATTTGGCCTTTGCTAGTTGAGGCCAAGCTTTGAGAGCATTGAATATCGCTCGCAGTTCCAGAATGTTTATCGGGAGAAGAGATTCTTCCCGAGACCATAGACCCTGAGCTTTCAGGGGTTCCCAGACCGCGCCCCAGCCCACCAGACTGGCGTCGGTCGTGACAATGACCCACTCTGGTCTGCGGAAGCTCATTCCCTGTGACAGGTTGTCCAGGTTCAGCCACCAACGGAGTGAATCTCTGGTTCTTTGATCTACTTGGATCGTCGGAGACAAGTCTGTATAATCCCCATTCCACTGTCTGAGCATGCACAGTTGTAATGGTCTTAGATGAATTCGTGCAAAAGGAACTATGTCCATTGCCGCAACCATCAAACCTATTACTTCCATGCACTGCGCTATGGAAGGAAGAAGAACAGAATGAAGTACTTGACAAGAGCTTAGAAGTTTTGATTTTCTGGCCTCTGTCAGAAAAATCTTCATTTCTAAGGAGTCTATTATTGTTCCCAAGAAGGGAACTCTTGTTGACGGGGACAGAGAACTTTTTTCTATGTTCACTTTCCACCCGTGAGATCTGAGAAAGGCTAGGACAATGTCCGTATGAGCCTTTGCTTTTGACAGAGACGACGCTTGAATCAGTATGTCGTCCAAGTAAGGTACTACTGCAATGCCCCTTGGTCTTAGCACCGCTAGAAGGGACCCTAGTACCTTTGTGAAAATCCTTGGAGCAGTGGCTAATCCGAACGGAAGTGCCACAAACTGGTAATGCTTGTCCAGAAAGGCGAACCTTAGGAACCGATGATGTTCCTTGTGGATAGGAATATGTAGATACGCATCCTTTAAATCCACCGTGGTCATGAATTGACCTTCCTGGATGGTAGGAAGAATTGTTCGAATGGTTTCCATCTTGAACGATGGAACCCTGAGAAATTTGTTTAGAATCTTGAGATCTAAAATTGGTCTGAATGTTCCTTCTTTTTTGGGAACTATGAACAGATTGGAGTAAAACCCCATCCCTTGTTCTCCTAATGGAACAGGATGAATCACTCCCATTCTTAACAGGTCTTCTACACAATGTAAGAATGCCTGTCTTTTTATTTGGTTTGAAGACAATTGAGACCTGTGGAACCTCCCCCTTGGGGGTAGTTCCTTGAATTCCAGGAGATAACCTTGAGAAACTATTTCTAGCGCCCAAGGATCCTGAACATCTCTTGCCCAAGCCTGAGCAAAGAGAGAGAGTCTGCCCCCCACCAGATCCGGTCCCGGATCGGGGGCCAACACTTCATGCTGTTTTAGTAGCAGTGGCAGGTTTCTTGGCCTGCTTACCCTTGTTCCAGCCTTGCATCGGTCTCCAGGCTGGTTTGGTTTGAGAACTATTACCCTCTTGCTTAGAGGGTGTAGAATTTGAGGCTGGTCCGTTTCTGCGAAAGGGACGAAAATTTGGCTTATTTTTAGCCTTAAAAGACCTATCCTGAGGAAGGGCGTGGCCCTTTCCCCCAGTGATGTCTGAAATAATCTCTTTCAAGTCAGGGCCAAACAGCGTTTTACCTTTGAAAGGGATGTTAAGCAATTTGTTCTTGGAGGACACATCCGCTGACCAAGACTTTAGCCAAAGCGCTCTGCGCGCCACAATAGCAAAACCTGAATTTTTCGCCGCTAATCTAGCTAATTGCAAAGTGGCGTCTAAGATAAAAGAGTTAGCCAATTTAAGTGCTTGAACTCTGTCCATAACCTCCTCATACGAAGAGTCTTTATTGAGCGACTTTTCTAGTTCTTCGAACCAGAAACACGCTGCTGTAGTGACAGGAACAATGCATGAAATTGGTTGTAGAAGGTAACCTTGCTGAACAAACATCTTTTTAAGCAAACCCTCTAATTTTTTATCCATAGGATCTTTGAAAGCACAACTATCTTCTATAGGGATAGTAGTGCGTTTGTTTAGAGTAGAAACCGCCCCCTCGACCTTGGGGACTGTCTGTCATAAGTCCTTTCTGGGGTCGACCATAGGAAATAATTTTTTAAATATAGGGGGAGGAACAAAAGGTATGCCGGGCCTTTCCCATTCCTTATTTACAATGTCTGCCACCCGCTTGGGTATAGGAAAAGCATCGGGGGGCACCGGGACCTCTAGGAACTTGTCCATCTTACATAACTTCTCTGGAATGACCAAATTGTCACAATCATCCAGAGTAGATAACACCTCCTTAAGCAGAGCGCGGAGATGTTCTAATTTAAATTTAAAAGTAATAACATCAGGTTCAGCTTGTTGAGAAATTTTTCCTGAATCTGAAATTTCTCCCTCAGACAAAACCTCCCTCCTGGCCCCTTCAGATTGGTGTGAGGGTATGTCAGAACCATTATCATCAGCGTCCTCATGCTCTTCAGTATCTAAAACAGAGCAATCGCGCTTTCTCTGATAAGTGGGCATTTTGGACAAAATGTTTTTAATAGAATTATCCATTACAGCCGTTAATTGTTGCATAGTAAGAAGGATTGGCGCACTAGATGTACTAGGGGCCTCTTGTGTGGGCAAGACTGGTGTAGACACAGAAGGGGATGATGCAGTACCATGCTTACTCCCCTCGCTTGAGGAATCATTTTGGGCAACATCATTACCAGTGGCATCATTGTCCCTACTTGTTTGGACACTATGTCACATTCATCACATATATTTAAATGGGGAGGAACCTTGGCTTCCAAACATACAGAACATCGTCTATCTGATGGTTCAGACATGTTAACAGGCATAAACTTGATAACAAAGCACAAAAAACGTTTTAAAATAAAACCGTTACTGTCACTTTAAATTTTAAACTGAACACACTTTATTACTGAATATGTGAAAAAGTATGAAGGAATTGTTCAAAATTCACCAAAATTTCACCACAGTGTCTTAAAGCCTTAAAAGTATTGCACACCAAATTTGAAAGCTTTAACTCTTAAAATAACGGAACCGGAGCCGTTTTTACATTTAACCCCTATACAGTCCCTGGTATCTGCTTTGCTGAGACCCAACCAAGCCCAGAGGGGAATACGATACCAAATGACGCCTTCAATAAGCTTTTTCAGTGGTTCTTAGCTCCTCACACATGCATCTGCATGCCTTGCTTTCCAAAAACAACTGCGCATTAGTGGCGCGAAAATGAGGCTCTGCCTATGACTAGAAAAGGCCCCCAGTGAAAAAGGTGTCCAATACAGTGCCTGCCGTTTTTTTAATACATCCCCAAGATTAAAAGAACTATTTATAGTTATAATCCAATAAATATACTTATAAAGTAATCGTTTTAGCCCAGAAAAATGTCTACCAGTCTTTAAAGCCCTTGTGAAGCCCTTTATTCTTATACTAAACTAAGAAAATGGCTTACCGGTTCCCATAGGGAAAATGACAGCTTCCAGCATTACCAAGTCTTGTTAGAAATGTGTCATACCTCAAGCAGCAAAAGTCTGCCCACTGTTTCCCCCAACTGAAGTTAATTCATCTCAACAGTCCTGTGTGGAAACAGCCATCGATTTTAGTAACGGTTGCTAAAATCATTTTCCTCTTACAAACAGAAATCTTCATCTCTTTTCTGTTTCAGAGTAAATAGTACATACCAGCACTATTTTAAAATAACAAACTCTTGATTGAAGAATAAAAACTACATTTAAACACCAAAAAACTCTTAGCCATCTCCGTGGAGATGTTGCCTGTGCAACGGTAAAAAGAATGACTGGGGTAGGCGGAGCCTAGGAGGGATCATGTGACCAGCTTTGCTGGGCTCTTTGCCATTTCCTGTTGGGGAAGAGAATATCCCACAAGTAAGGATGACGCCGTGGACCGGACACACCTATGTTGGAGAAAAATTAAGATTTTCATTTCTCTTCTATATCTGAAAAAAACGTTTAAAAGCTGCAGTAAGAGGTCTTCAAACTGCATAGCAAACCAAAAGCCAATCAGTCCACAACTCACAGGAATAGTGTATGCTTCCTGGTCACCCCGCCAAACTTCATGATCCAGGACTTTTTTGCAGGATAACAAACTCGCATAGATGTCAATGATAGCACAACTTAAAGTGATGGTAAACTATCCCCTTTATAAAAACAGATCCAGAATGTTAGTGATATTTCAGATGGAGTTAAATTCATCGGTTGTAATGAAGATGTGCTATAACTTACTTTTAAATATACATATTAAATTAAAATTCCCCGCACTCTGCCGCCCACTTCAAACATCCCTTTTTCTGTGAGCTAACGGTCTGAATTGTTGTCCAATAAGAGCTCTAGCTACAACAAAAGGCTTCCAAAGGGGGAGCGCTGATTGTAGAGCAGTTCAAACCTTTATTATTTTACCTTGCACTGTCATTAAAGGGACAGGAAACGCCAACATTTTCTTTCATGATTCAGATATAACATACAATTTCAAACAATTTATAATGTACTTCTATTATCATATTTGCTTAATTCTCTTGTTATCCTTTGCTGAAGGAACAGCATTGCACTACTGGCACTAGCTGAACAAATCTAGTTAGCCAATCACAAGAGACAAATGTGTGCAGGCACCAATCACCAGCTAGCTCCCACTAGTGTAAGATATGTGCATATTCTTTTTCAACAAGGGATAGTAAGAGCACAAAGTACATTTGAAAATAGAATTGAATTTAAAAAGTGTCTTCAAATGACATGCTCTGTCTGAATCACGCAAGTTTAATTTTGACCTTCCTATCCCTTTAACATACACTCAAGTAGTTTTTGAGTTAGTTATATGTGCAAAAACATAAATTATGCTTACCTGAAAATGTCATTTCCATCGAGGGTAGGAGAGTCCACGGCTTCATTCATTACTATTAGGAATTAAGAATCTGGCCACCAGGAGGAGGCAACGGCACCCCAAACAAAGGCTTAAATACCTCCCCACTTCCCCTATCCCCCAGTCATTCTGCAGAGGGAACCAGAAACAGTAGGAGAAATATCAGGGTAAAAAAGGTGCCAGAAGATGAATAAATTTAGGGCCGCCCAACAGAGACACGGGCGGGAGCCGTGGACTCTCCTCCCCTCGATGGAAATTAAATTATCAGGTAAACATAATTTATGTTTTCCATCTAAAGGGGATGAGAGTCCACGGCTTCATTCATTACTATTGGGAACATATACCCAAGCTCTAGAGGACACTGAATGAAATTGGGAGGGTAAAAGGCAGACCCTAATCTGAGGGCACCACAGCCTGCAAAACCTTTCTCCCAAAAACATCTTCTGCAGAAGCAAAAACGTCAAATTTGTCTCTAGAAAGGCATCTCTCTTCTCTGGTCTTAAAGACAAGTTTGACAGGAGGAATCTGCCTTCGGGCTGATGGGATCTGAACCCTATCCTGTAACCCTGTGAGACCACTTCTAGAACCCAAGGGTCCTGAACGTCCTGCAACCATGCGTCTGAGAATAGAGATAATCTGCCCCCTACATGATCCGGAGACCGGTCAGGGGCCGCCCCTTCATGTCGATTTAGTCTTGGCGGGCTTCTTGCTCTGCTTAGACTTGTGCCAAGATTGAGCCGGCTTCCAAGATCCCTTGGACTGGTCCACCTTTGTGGCGGGTTGCTGGCGATGGGCCTTGTCCGCACGAAAGGGACGAAAAGTAGATCTTTTAGGCTTAGCCTTCTTATCCTGCGGTAGGAAAGCTCCCTTGCCTCCCATAACCGTGGATATAATCGAATCCAATCCTGGATCGAACAGGATCTTTCCTTGAAAAGGCAAGGACAACAGCCTCGTCTTCGAGGTCATGTCCGCCAACCAAGACTTTAGCCACAGAGCCCTGTGGGCTAAAACAGAAAAACCTGACACCTTAGCATTCAGGCGAATAATTTGCATATTGGCATCGCAGATGAAAGAATTGGTGATCTTCAGCGCCTTAATCTTCTCCTGTATCTCGTCAATGGATGTCTCCCCCTCGACCATTTCACACAGGGATTCCCACCAATATGTCGCAGCTCCAGCGACCGCCGCAATGGCCGCTGCTGGCTGAAAAACAAACCCGTGTGCTGAAACATTTTTCTCAACATGTTTTCCAGCTTTTTATCCATGGGCTACTTAAACGACAAACTATCCTCGAGGGGAATAGTCGTCTGCTTTGCGAGCGTAGAGACAGCCCCATCCACCTTAGGGATAGTCCCCCACAGCTCAAGCAGAGAGTCCGGAACAGGGAACAGTTTTTTAAAAGTAATAATATTAGCCATCTTAACAGGAACGGGGGAAAGACTGAGGTACTACCCTGTCCTCGTATACCTTGTCAAGCTTAGGAATCGCAGGTTCCTCTGGTATCTTAGGTTCCGGAACCTGCAGAGTAGCAAGCACCTGCCGTAGCAGAAAGCGCAAAATTCTCTATCCTAAACCTATAACCAGGCTCCTCCGCTGCCGGAGGTTTAGATGACAAGTACTCCGACCCAGAAGGGGCCTCCTCTGAAGAGTGGAGTGGGCCTCGTCATCGTATAGAGCCTCTGAATCTCCCATCGGCGAGGACAAACTCTGGGCCGGACCGCTATGATAAACCATACGCTTACGCTTAGCAGAACGTGGTAAGGCATGGATCACTTTCAAAACCGCCGATTCCAGTTGGTCCGCAAAGTTTGACGGCCAATGAATCTCTCCCGAAGGAGTAATGGTTGGACCCCGGGGCGCTGCATGTGCAATCGAGGATGAATGTAGGGAACGCACTTCTCGGGATGAAGAACTCTCAGAGGTGGACGGCCCAGTAGTACTAGACATCCGTTTACATTTAGAAGTTGTAACTTTATCAAGGCATGTGGAACATAGTTGAGCAGGCTGATCTATCAGAACCTCCTCACAATAAACACAGGAATGAGACTTTATTAAGGAAGGAGAGCCTTCCAACGCGTCAGAGTCCTCCATCACTTGCGCGCTTGGTTAGACTAACTTTATTTAGTAAAAAGGCACCTTTATACCACCAATGGCCGGGGCACTCACCACCTCCTAGGACCCGGACTACAGAAACCACTATCTCTCCTGCGCCACAGACAAATGGAAGGATAGAAAGCCCCACCCAGTCGCATGGAATGCCTGGCAGGACCGCCCCTGCACTAGGGAAAAACGCGCCAAAAAATGGCCGTGCAAAGTTTCCTCAAGTAACCTGAAGTTCCACATATTGCCAGAGCCTCATCTCGCACATAACACAGCAATGACACAAACAATATTATGTATAAACCCCCCCGTTCAATAATCCCCCTTCCAGGAATATTAACCCTTGATTCTGTAAAGATTAAAAGGCGCCACAATGTGACCCTGTCTTCTATGTTATCAGTATTAATAAAAAAATTAAACGATCTTACCAGAATCTACGCCGTGGAACAGGAACACGGCCCTTCAAGTGTGACAGGTTAGTAGCCTCGCTCCTGACATGGACTTGAGTGAAGAAAGCAGGCCGCGAAACTCGTCAACGCTGATTGCTTATGGAGCTGTTAACATGAGTCGGGATGGTTTTGCAGAAAGACTTTCCCTGCATCTCTGGACTGACCCCAAATGTTTTCTTTCATGATTCAGATAGAGCATGCAATTTTAAGACACTTTCTAAATTACTCCTATTATTATTTTTTCTTTGTTCTCTTGCTATCTTTATTTGAAAAAGACGACATCTAAGCTTTTTTTGTTCAGTACCATGGACAGCACTTTTCTATTGGTGGATGAATTTATCCACCAATCAGCAATAACAACCCAGGTTGTTCAACAAAAATGGGTCGGCATCTAAACTTACATTCTTGCATTTAAAATAAAGATACCAAGAGAATGAAGAAAATTTGATAATAGGAGTAAATTAGAAAGTTGCTTAAAATGTCATGCTCTATCTGAATCACAAAAGAAAAAATTTGGGTTCAGTGTCCCTTTAACTTTCGCCCAGGCTCTCACTGAGAGGCTGACAGGACTACTTAAAACTCCAGTCCCTAGGTACAGTGTGTGCTAGGTACAGCGTGTGCTAGGTACAGCGTGTGCTAGGTACAGCGTGTGCTAGGTACAGCGTGTGCTAGGTACAGCGTGTGCTAGGTACAGCGTGCTAGGTACTGCGTGCTAGGTACAGTGTGTGCTAGGTACTGTGTGTGCCAGGTACAGTGTGTGCTATATACTGTGTGCTAGGTACAGCGTGTGCTAGGTACTGCGTGTGCTAGGTACTGCGTGCGCTAGGTACTGCGTGCGCTAGGTACTGCGTGCGCTAGGTACAGCGTGTGCTAGGTACAGCGTGTGCTAGGTACAGCGTGTGCTAGGTACTGCGTGTGCTAGGTACTGCGTGTGCTGGGTACTGCGTGTGCTGGGTACTGCGTGTGCTGGGTACTGCGTGTGCTGGGTACTGCGTGTACTAGGTACAGTGTGCTAGGTACAGCGTGTGCTAGGTACAGCATGTGCTAGGTATAGCGTGTGCTAGGTACAGTGTGTGCTGGGTACTGCATGCGGCAGGTACTGTGTGTGCTAGGTCCTGTGTGTACTAGGTACTATGCGTGTTAGACACTATATAAGCACTGGGTGGGCTAGTTGCTGTGTGTGCTAGGTGCTGTGTGGGCTAGGATGAGCTATATGAGCTAGATACTTTATATGCTAGGTACCATGTGTGGCATGTGCTATACATACTAGATTTTGCGTGTGCTAGGCGCTGTGTGTGGTGGGTGCTATGTGTGCTGGGTGCTGTGTATTGTGTGTGCTAGGAGATGTGTGTTCCATGTACTGTGTGTTTCATGTACTCTGTGTTCCATTTACTGTGTGTTCGACAGGTACTGTGCGTGTGCGACAGGCACTGTGTGTGCGACAGGCACTGCGTTTGCGCAACAGATACTGCGTGTGCTAGGCATTATCTGCGTGAGTTGGGTATTTCGTGTTCTATTTAATATTGCCCTGGGTAAAGTGATTGTTAGATGCGGTGTGCGCTAGGTATAGTGTGTGCTAGAAACGGCCTTTAGATCTTAGTGTCCTCCCAATCTATGTTATCTCCTCTTTTATGCTGCTACGTTTTGGGACTGAACGAAAGGCTTTGTTCTAAAAGTCTCTAGTTATTTACCTCACATGTCCCTCCCATCTGCTTATGGAGTATTAAAACTTCACTTACATACACTAGCTTCGCAGCACCCCCCCCCCCTCATATTCCGAGCCCACATCAGGGTTCCACTTAGGTGAACTATTTTCACCCCACCCTCCCTCATCTTACCCATTCCTCCCTTTTGATCCCCTTCCTTATAAATATTTTATTTTATCAATGCCTTGACACTAACCTTAACTGGACCTGTGTGTCCGTTCTACTTGTATGTGTATTCGGTGCAGGGGTCCTGCGTGTCCCCAATTGTTATTTATACTTTTGAAACTGAATAAAAATATTAAAAAAAAAAAAAAAAAAACTCCAGTCCCACAGCGAAGTGTGCTACCCTCCATAAGAGACTACTCTGAAACTCCAGCACTCCTCTGCCATCCTCCTGTGACGAAAGGCAAAGAATGGCTGGGGGATAGGGGAAGTAGGAGAGGTATTTAAGCCTTTGGCTGGGGTGTCTTTGCCTCCTCCTGGTGGCCAGGTTCTCAATTCCCAATAGTAATGAATGAAGCCGTGGACTCTCCTCCCCTTTAGATGGAAAACTATTTTTAGCATGTCATCATATCTGGATCTTTTATAAAGAGCTAACACAAAAAAATTAATAAAACAATTTCCAAATAACAGTAAAATCATTCCAGAAGATTTTTTTAATTTTAAATTCATTAAAATCCAAATAGGAAAAGCAGGGGATATAAAAATCCAAAAGGTTAGGCATATAATATTCTCTTCCACAGGTGCAGTAGAATGAAAAAAACAGAATTTATGTTTACCTGATAAATTACTTTCTCCAACGGTGTGTCCGGTCCACGGCGTCATCCTTACTTGTGGGATATTCTCTTCCCCAACAGGAAATGGCAAAGAGCCCAGCAAAGCTGGTCACATGATCCCTCCTAGGCTCCGCCTACCCCAGTCATTCGACCGACGTTAAGGAGGAATATTTGCATAGGAGAAACCATATGGTACCGTGGTGACTGTAGTTAAAGAAAATAAATTATCAGACCTGATTAAAAAAAAACCAGGGCGGGCCGTGGACCGGACACACCGTTGGAGAAAGTAATTTATCAGGTAAACATAAATTCTGTTTTCTCCAACATAGGTGTGTCCGGTCCACGGCGTCATCCTTACTTGTGGGAACCAATACCAAAGCTTTAGGACACGGATGAAGGGAGGGAGCAAATCAGGTCACCTAAATGGAAGGCACCACGGCTTGCAAAACCTTTCTCCCAAAAATAGCCTCAGAAGAAGCAAAAGTATCAAACTTGTAAAATTTGGTAAAAGTGTGCAGTGAAGACCAAGTCGCTGCCCTACATATCTGATCAACAGAAGCCTCGTTCTTGAAGGCCCATGTGGAAGCCACAGCCCTAGTGGAATGAGCTGTGATTCTTTCGGGAGGCTGCCGTCCGGCAGTCTCGTAAGCCAATCTGATGATGCTTTTAATCCAAAAAGAGAGAGAGGTAGAAGTTGCTTTTTGACCTCTCCTTTTACCGGAATAAACAACAAACAAGGAAGATGTTTGTCTAAAATCCTTTGTAGCATCTAAATAGAATTTTAGAGCGCGAACAACATCCAAATTGTGCAACAAACGTTCCTTCTTTGAAACTGGTTTCGGACACAGAGAAGGTACGATAATCTCCTGGTTAATGTTTTTGTTAGAAACAACTTTTGGAAGAAAACCAGGTTTAGTACGTAAAACCACCTTATCTGCATGGAACACCAGATAAGGAGGAGAACACTGCAGAGCAGATAATTCTGAAACTCTTCTAGCAGAAGAAATTGCAACTAAAAACAAAACTTTCCAAGATAATAACTTAATATCAACGGAATGTAAGGGTTCAAACGGAACCCCCTGAAGAACTGAAAGAACTAAATTGAGACTCCAAGGAGGAGTCAAAGGTTTGTAAACAGGCTTAATTCTAACCAGAGCCTGAACAAAGGCTTGAACATCTGGCACAGCTGCCAGTTTTTTGTGAAGTAACACAGACAAGGCAGAAATCTGTCCCTTCAGGGAACTTGCAGATAATCCTTTTTCCAATCCTTCTTGAAGGAAGGATAGAATCTTAGGAATCTTAACCTTGTCCCAAGGGAATCCTTTAGATTCACACCCACAGATATATTTTTTCCAAATTTTGTGGTAAATCTTTCTAGTTACAGGCTTTCTGGCCTGAACAAGAGTATCGATAACAGAATCTGAGAACCCTCGCTTCGATAAGATCAAGCGTTCAATCTCCAAGCAGTCAGCTGGAGTGAAACCAGGTTCGGATGTTCGAACGGACCCTGAACAAGAAGGTCTCGTCTCAAAGGTAGCTTCCAAGGTGGAGCCGATGACATATTCACCAGATCTGCATACCAAGTCCTGCGTGGCCACGCAGGAGCTATCAAGATCACCGACGCCCTCTCCTGATTGATCCTGGCTACCAGCCTGGGGATGAGAGGAAACGGCGGGAACACATAAGCTAGTTTGAAGGTCCAAGGTGCTACTAGTGCATCCACTAGAGCCGCCTTGGGATCCCTGGATCTGGACCCGTAGCAAGGAACTTTGAAGTTCTGACGAGAGGCCATCAGATCCATGTCTGGAATGCCCCACAGCTGAGTGACTTGGGCAAAGATTTCCGGATGGAGTTCCCACTCCCCCGGATGCAATGTCTGACGACTCAGAAAATCCGCTTCCCAATTTTCCACTCCTGGGATGTGGATAGCGGACAGGTGGCAGGAGTGAGACTCCGCCCATAGAATGATTTTGGTCACTTCTTCCATCGCTAGGGAACTCCTTGTTCCCCCCTGATGGTTGATGTACGCAACAGTTGTCATGTTGTCTGATTGAAACCGTATGAACTTGGCCCTCGCTAGCTGAGGCCAAGCCTTGAGAGCATTGAATATCGCTCTCAGTTCCAGAATATTTATCGGTAGAAGAGATTCTTCCCGAGACCAAAGACCCTGAGCTTTCAGGGATCCCCAGACCGCGCCCCAGCCCATCAGACTGGCGTCGGTCGTGACAATGACCCACTCTGGTCTGCGGAATGTCATCCCTTGTGACAGGTTGTCCAGGGACAGCCACCAACGGAATGAGTCTCTGGTCCTCTGATTTACTTGTATCTTCGGAGACAAGTCTGTATAATCCCCATTCCACTGACTGAGCATGCACAGTTGTAATGGTCTTAGATGAATGCGCGCAAAAGGAACTATGTCCATTGCCGCTACCATCAACCCGATCACTTCCATGCACTGAGCTATGGAAGGAAGAGGAACGGAATGAAGTATCCGACAAGAGTCTAGAAGCTTTGTTTTTCTGGCCTCTGTCAGAAATATCCTCATTTCTAAGGAGTCTATTATTGTTCCCAAGAAGGGAACCCTTGTTGACGGAGATAGAGAACTCTTTTCCACGTTCACTTTCCATCCGTGAGATCTGAGAAAGGCCAGGACTATGTCCGTGTGAGCCTTTGCTTGAGGAAGGGACGACGCTTGAATCAGAATGTCGTCCAAGTAAGGTACTACAGCAATGCCCCTTGGTCTTAGCACAGCTAGAAGGGACCCTAGTACCTTTGTGAAAATCCTTGGAGCAGTGGCTAATCCGAAAGGAAGCGCCACGAACTGGTAATGCTTGTCCAGGAATGCGAACCTTAGGAACCGATGATGTTCCTTGTGGATAGGAATATGTAGATACGCATCCTTTAAATCCACCGTGGTCATGAATTGACCTTCCTGGATGGAAGGAAGAATAGTTCGAATGGTTTCCATCTTGAACGATGGAACCTTGAGAAACTTGTTTAAGATCTTGAGATCTAAGATTGGTCTGAACGTTCCCTCTTTTTTGGGAACTATGAACAGATTGGAGTAGAACCCCATCCCTTGTTCTCTTAATGGAACAGGATGAATCACTCCCATTTTTAACAGGTCTTCTACACAATGTAAGAATGCCTGTCTTTTTATGTGGTCTGAAGACAACTGAGACCTGTGGAACCTCCCCCTTGGGGGAAGCCCCTTGAATTCCAGAAGATAACCTTGGGAGACTATTTCTAGCGCCTAAGGATCCAGAACATCTCTTGCCCAAGCCTGAGCGAAGAGAGAGAGTCTGCCCCCCACCAGATCCGGTCCCGGATCGGGGGCCAACATTTCATGCTGTCTTGGTAGCAGTGGCAGGTTTCTTGGCCTGCTTTCCCTTGTTCCAGCCTTGCATTGGTCTCCAAGCTGGCTTGGCTTGAGAAGTATTACCCTCTTGCTTAGAGGACGTAGCACTTTGGGCTGGTCCGTTTCTACGAAAGGGACGAAAATTAGGTTTATTTTTTGCCTTGAAAGGCCGATCCTGAGGAAGGGCGTGGCCCTTACCCCCAGTGATATCAGAGATAATCTCTTTCAAGTCAGGGCCAAACAGCGTTTTCCCCTTGAAAGGAATGTTAAGTAGCTTGTTCTTGGAAGACGCATCAGCCGACCAAGATTTCAACCAAAGCGCTCTGCGCGCCACAATAGCAAACCCAGAATTCTTAGCCGCTAACCTAGCCAATTGCAAAGTGGCGTCTAGGGTAAAAGAATTAGCCAATTTGAGAGCATTGATTCTGTCCATAATCTCCTCATAAGGAGGAGAATCACTATCGACCGCCTTTATCAGCTCATCGAACCAGAAACATGCGGCTGTAGCGACAGGGACAACGCATGAAATTGGTTGTAGAAGGTAACCCTGCTGAACAAACATCTTTTTAAGCAAACCTTCTAATTTTTTATCCATAGGATCTTTGAAAGCACAACTATCCTCTATGGGTATAGTGGTGCGTTTGTTTAAAGTGGAAACCGCTCCCTCGACCTTGGGGACTGTCTGCCATAAGTCCTTTCTGGGGTCGACCATAGGAAACAATTTTTTAAATATGGGGGGAGGGACGAAAGGAATACCGGGCCTTTCCCATTCTTTATTAACAATGTCCGCCACCCGCTTGGGTATAGGAAAAGCTTCTGGGAGCCCCGGCACCTCTAGGAACTTGTCCATTTTACATAGTTTCTCTGGGATGACCAACTTGTCACAATCATCCAGAGTGGATAATACCTCCTTAAGCAGAATGCGGAGATGTTCCAACTTAAATTTAAATGTAATCACATCAGGTTCAGCTTGTTGAGAAATGTTCCCTGAATCAGTAATTTCTCCCTCAGACAAAACCTCCCTGGCCCCATCAGACTGGGTTAGGGGCCCTTCAGAAACATTATTATCAGCGTCGTCATGCTCTTCGGTATCTAAAACAGAGCAGTCGCGCTTACGCTGATAAGTGTTCATTTTGGCTAAAATGTTTTTGACAGAATTATCCATTACAGCCGTTAATTGTTGCATAGTAAGGAGTATTGGCGCGCTAGATGTACTAGGGGCCTCCTGAGTGGGCAAGACTCGTGTAGACGCAGGAGGGAATGATGCAGTACCATGCTTACTCCCCTCACTTGAGGAATCATCTTGGGCATCATTGTCATTGTCACATAAATCACATTTATTTAAATGAATAGGAATTCTGGCTTCCCCACATTCAGAACACAGTCTATCTGGTAGTTCAGACATGTTAAACAGGCATAAACTTGATAACAAAGTACAAAAAACGTTTTAAAATAAAACCGTTACTGTCACTTTAAATTTTAAACTGAACACACTTTATTACTGCAATTGCGAAAAAACATGAAGGAATTGTTCAAAATTCACCAAATTTTCACCACAGTGTCTTAAAGCCTTAAAAGTATTGCACACCAAATTTGGAAGCTTTAACCCTTAAAATAACGGAACCGGAGCCGTTTTGAACTTTAACCCCTTTACAGTCCCTGGTATCTGCTTTGCTGAGACCCAACCAAGCCCAAAGGGGAATACGATACCAAATGACGCCTTCAGAAAGTCTTTTCTAAGTATCAGAGCTCCTCTCACATGCGACTGCATGCCATGCCTCTCAAAAACAAGTGCGCAACACCGGCGCGAAAATGAGGCTCTGCCTATGCTTTGGGAAAGCCCCTAAAGGTGTCTAAAACAGTGCCTGCCGATATTATTATATCAAAATACCCAAATAAAATGATTCCTCAAGGCTAAATATGTGTTAATAATGAATCGATTTAGCCCAGAAAAAGTCTACAGTCTTAATAAGCCCTTGTGAAGCCCTTATTTACGATCGTAATAAACATGGCTTACCGGATCCCATAGGGAAAATGACAGCTTCCAGCATTACATCGTCTTGTTAGAATGTGTCATACCTCAAGCAGCAAGAGACTGCTCACTGTTCCCCCAACTGAAGTTAATTGCTCTCAACAGTCCTGTGTGGAACAGCCATGGATTTTAGTGACGGTTGCTAAAATCATTTTCCTCATACAAACAGAAATCTTCATCTCTTTTCTGTTTCTGAGTAAATAGTACATACCAGCACTATTTTAAAATAACAAACTCTTGATTGAATAATAAAAACTACAGTTAAACACTAAAAAACTCTAAGCCATCTCCGTGGAGATGTTGCCTGTACAACGGCAAAGAGAATGACTGGGGTAGGCGGAGCCTAGGAGGGATCATGTGACCAGCTTTGCTGGGCTCTTTGCCATTTCCTGTTGGGGAAGAGAATATCCCACAAGTAAGGATGACGCCGTGGACCGGACACACCTATGTTGGAGAAAAGAGACTATTTATAAAGACCTGTATGTTGCACTCTGGTTTTCTGTACCTTTCATAGCAATTTTACCTATTCACAGGCAAATCATTCCAATAGCTGTCAGAGAAAGATACATTTTGTGAGTCTGTGATAAGATTTCAATTTTCTCAGAAGATATAAATTCCAGCAGGACTGCTGCAACCACTATATGACTAACTGCTTGAGATTAAGACAGATTATTTACAAACCCATCCATTCCTCAGTCAAGACAACAAAAATTCTGGTCCACTCGCTTATCATATCCTGTATTGACTAGTGAAACTCCCTTCTAACCGGTTTACCTCTGAATGGAACAGTGACGGTTTTACAAGAGTTCTATATACAGTTTATTAATTGTTTTTGTAATCTTGAAGGGTGCCAGCTGCACTAAATTTACATGCAGTGCTCTTTGCAGAGGAAGTTGTGAGTAAAAGAAGAGAGAAATGGATATAACAAAAGGTAATTTAGGAATAGCTTGTAGAAGAATCCGACAACAGTACTTCCTGTACCCACTGCTCCCCACTAAATCTCAGACCTTGTCTCCAGACACTCTCCCTCCCGCCCCGTTCACTCTGCTCATAACCCCCTCCTCTCTTGTTACCGCCTCATATTCCTGTTTACAAGGCTTCTCCAGACTGGCCCATATTATGCGGAACCCTGTGCCTCACTCCATAAGACACTCACCAGTTTTCAAACTTTGAAGACTGTCCAGGGATGCATACAATGTACACTAAGCTTTTATTACCTCAGTTCCTCTCCTCCTTTTGTCATCCCCTTGAACCACATGAACATGTAAGCCTATAAGCTCAGCTGTTTTGTAGATCCCTTCATGAGAGCTGATTTACAACAGTCCAGGTCTCGGCAGGACCCTATAACCATTTGTCTCCTATAAATACTACATTTGCATATTATACCTATGTTTACAGCACTGTGGAATCTGTTGGCACTAAACAAATAACAGATAATAATAATAATAATAATAATAATAATACCCCTGATATTTAAGGGACATGAAACCCAACATGTTTCTTTCATGATTCAGGTAGATAATACAATTTTAAACAACTTTCCAATTTACTTCTATTATCTAATTTGCTTCATTCTCTTGATATCCGTTGTTAAATAAACAGCAATGCACCCCTGGGAGCTAGCTGAATGCATTGGGTGAGCCAATAACATGGACAATATATGTGCAGCCACCAATCAGCAGCTCCTGGGTCTCCCTATGTATCATTTTCAACAAAGAATACCAAGAGAACAAAACTAATTGGATAATAGAAGTAAATTGGAAAGTTGTTTAAAACCACATGCTCTATCAAACCCATAAAAGAAAAAAAATGGTTTATGTCCTTTAAGCTTTGTGATCAAAATTTCTCACTGTAAATTTAATGATTTAGAAACTCCCCTGTAACAGACTCTTTCCAATGTACTCTGTTCTAAATGTTGCAGTAAGACTTATCTACCTAACTCCTTGGTGTTCCTCAACCCCAATCCCTACACTGGCTTACATTATCCTTCAGGATTTACAAAGCCTTTCACAATACCAAAACCTCACTATGGGCTCCATGTACTAAGCAGTCAGCGAGCTACCCGCAACAAATCTCGCGTCAAAACTCGCAAACTGATATGTACAAAGTCGTCAACTATGTTCAAACTCGCATCTTTAAAATTGCGAGCGTACTTATCCGCCAAACCTCGCTACCTCTCCATTTTTCACTGTAATTAGACACATTTGACCACCAACTCGCCAAAAACGAATGTACTAAAAAATCTATTTGTCCGCTCGCTACAATTTCCGCTCCCACCTCGTTATTTTTGCCTCGCCACCTTTTAGGTGGCGGGCAAGGTACAAAACAATAGGAAAGTCAATCTAGACGCCAGTCTAGACATATATAAAAGGCAGTAATATCAGCATTGTACAGCATAACTGGCGTCTAATTTGTCTCTCATTTCCATGTACATAAATTGCGCCAAATTTGTCGACTGTAATTAAAGAGTAATCTATATTTTAAATTTGTATTGTATAGTTGTCAATCTTTATAATTATTTTTATATTAATATTTATATATTATCAGATCCAGATGAAGCCATATCCAAATTGTAAATAAATATTACAAAAATAACGCTCTGTTATCACTCTTCAAAAAATTTAGAACAATAATAAAGTTGTTTAGATAAGTTGAACTTTTATAGGAGCAAAATTCTATTCCCGCGACTACTATGATGTTCGTGACACCTTGCATGTCACGTGTTAATAATTGGCCAGACAATTCAACTGAAAGTTAAAAGTACATCAGCTTAGTCGCGGCGAGCGAGACGTCAAATTTATCAATAATCCGCCACTGCTCGCGGCGGGCTAGACTTGTCTATTTATTGGGGGATTATTAGTACATAGTGACAGCGGACACCATTTCGCCCGCGGCGAGTAACGGCGAGTTTATCCGCGTCTAAAATGACGGATGAATTGACGGCTTAGTACATGGAGCCCTATATCTCTTACAGGGAAGCTCCTTCTCTGTGCTTCTAATCTAAGCCTCTTAGTACCTTTTACCACTACCTTCAGGCTGCTTTTTTGTGCCTTTGTTTGTTATAGCCCTCCGTATAGGGCTACAGAATCTGTAGGTACACTATAAATAATGATAATAATATAAGAGTATACAAATATACTTCAAGGTCTCATTATTAAATCAGTGAATCATGCAACTGTGAAAAGTAATGGGGAATGTTTAAAAGAATATGATTTAGGCCTAAAAACGTCAAGGCACTTTGTTTACATACAGAGAGGCATAAAATTGACATAAACAGTCATTTGTTATCTGCAGTGAACTGATAATCTGTGCTGGGAAGGTCATTAGTTGATTTTTTGTGTGTGTCTGCTTTACAAATGATCTATCTGTGTATATACTAATATATTACCGGTAATAGTAAGAATAATAATAATGTTTGTATTAGTAGTATGAGTTGCATAGGGATTTCAAACACTTTTTCAACTCTTTTTTTTTTTTTTAAAAAAAAGATTGTAAATCAGGCAGAAGTATACTGCATTAAAATAATTAGACAGAAATCAAATAAGTAGTCAGGAGCTTAATACATGTAAAATCATATTGATCATTGAACGCAACAAACAAAAAGTACAGGTACTAGATTTTATTGAGAAACAAGTCCATAAAATTTGAAGAATAAGCCTAAAAAAACAAAAAACTTATCATCTGTTGCATCACTCACTACAGAGTTCCAAACTGCCTCTCAAAGCAACATCAGCAAAAGAACTGCGCATTGGGAGACTCATGAAATGGGTTTTCATGGCCAAGCAGCTATCCACAAGTCTCACATCAGCATGTGCAATGCCAATCGTCACTGGACTCTGGAGCAGTGGAAGCATGTTCACTGGAGTAATAAGTCACACATCACTATCTGGCAGTTTGGTGGAAGAAACTGGGTGTGGTGGATGCCAATATGCTACCTACCATTATACACAGTGCCTACTGTAAAGTTTGTGGAGGAGGAATTATGGTATAGGACTGTTTTTTAGGGTTTGGGCCTTAGATACAGTGAAGGGTCATCTAAAATACAAAGACATTTTAGACAATTTGGTGCTTCCAACTTTGTGGCAACAGTTTGGGGAAGACAGTTTTCTGTAACAGCATGCCTGCGCCCTGTGCAAAAAGCAAGGTCCATGGAGACATGATTTGCTGTGGTAGAATTTGAGTGGCCTACACAGAACAATGACCTCAACCCCACTGAACAACTATGGGATAAATTGGATCACAGATTAAAAATTAGACCTTCTCGGCCATCATCCGTGCTTGACCTAACAAATGCTCTTTTGGATGAATGGGCACAAATTCCCATAAACACACTCCAAAACACGGAGCGAAAACTTTCCCAGAAGAGTTGAGGCTATTATAGCCACAATGAGGGGTGGTGGGGAGGACTCCATATTAAAGCCCATGGTTTTGTAATAGTTTGTATAACAAGCTTACATAGGTGTGATGGTCAAATGTCCACATACACATATAGGGTCAGATTACAAGTAAAGCGTTAATTTATCATGCGCCCGCAAACGGGCAAATTCCCCATTTATGGGCGTTTGATAAATAACCTGCCATTACAAGTGGCTGGTTATTGCTACAGCTAGCTCATACAATTAACCAGAGATCAGATCTCTGGTTAATTTTATAAATGTCCCCCAATTGGCCTCACAATTAGGAATAGTGTGCCTTTTTAAAAAATGAAAAAACAGAATTTATGCTTACCTGATAAATTACTTTCTCCAACGGTGTGTCCGGTCCACGGCGTCATCCTTACTTGTGGGAATATCTCTTCCCCAACAGGAAATGGCAAAGAGCCCCAGCAAAGCTGGCCATATAGTCCCTCCTAGGCTCCGCCCACCCCAGTCATTCGACCGACGGACAGGAGGAAAAATATAGGAGAAACCATATGGTACCGTGGTGACTGTAGTTAGAGAAAATAATTCATCAGACCTGATTAAAAAACCAGGACGGGCCGTGGACCGGACACACAGTTGGAGAAAGTAATTTATCAGGTAAGCATAAATTCTGTTTTCTCCAACATTGGTGTGTCCGGTCCACGGCGTCATCCTTACTTGTGGGAACCAATACCAAAGCTTTAGGACACGGATGAAGGGAGGGAGCAAATCAGGTTACCTAAACGGAAGGCACCACGGCTTGCAAAACCTTTCTCCCAAAAATAGCCTACGAAGAATCAAAAGTATCAAATTTGTAAAATTTGGCAAAAGTGTGCAGTGAAGACCAAGTCGCTGCCTTACATATCTGATCAACAGAAGCCTCGTTCTTGAAGGCCCATGTGGAAGCCACAGCCCTAGTGGAGTGAGCTGTGATTCTTTCAGGAGGCTGCCGTCCAGCAGTCTCGTAAGCCAATCGGATGATGCTTTTAAGCCAAAAGGAAAGAGAGGTAGAAGTCGCTTTTTGACCTCTCCTTTTACCAGAATAGACGACAAACAGAGAAGATGTTTGTCTGAAATCTTTTGTAGCTTCTAAATAGAATTTTAGAGCACGGACTACGTCCAAATTGTGTAACAAACGTTCCTTCTTTGAAACTGGATTCGGACACAAAGAAGGTACAACTATCTCCTGGTTAATATTTTTGTTAGAAACAACCTTTGGAAGAAAACCAGGCTTAGTACGCAAAACCACCTTATCTGCATGGAACACCAGATAGGGCGGAGAACACTGCAGAGCAGATAACTCTGAAACTCTTCTAGCAGAAGAAATAGCAACCAAAAACAAAACTTTCCAAGATAACAACTTAATATCTATGGAATGTAGAGGTTCAAACGGAACCCCTTGAAGAACTGAAAGGACTAGATTTAAACTCCAGGGAGGAGTCAAAGGTCTGTAAACAGGCTTGATCCTAACCAGAGCCTGAACAAATGCTTGAACATCTGGCATAGCTGCCAGTCGTTTGTGTAGTAAGACAGATAAAGCAGAAATCTGTCCCTTTAGAGAACTCGCAGATAATCCTTTATCCAAACCTTCTTGCAGAAAGGAAAGAATCTTAGGAATTTTTATCTTATTCCATGGGAATCCCTTGGATTCACACCAGCAGATATATATTTTCCATATTTTATGGTAAATCTTTCTAGTTACCGGTTTTCTGGCCTGAACCAGAGTATCTATCACAGAATCTGAAAACCCACGCTTTGATAGAATCAAGCGTTCAATCTCCAAGCCGTCAGCTGGAGGGAGACCAGATTTGGATGTTCGAATGGACCCTGAACAAGAAGGTCCTGTCTCAAAGGTAGCTTCCATGGTGGAACCGATGACATATTCACCAGATCTGCATACCAAGTCCTGCATGGCCACGCAGGAGCTATCAAGATCACCGAGGCCCTCTCCTGTTTGATCCTGGCTACCAGCCTGGGAATGAGAGGAAACGGTGGAAACACATAAGCTAGGTTGAAGGTCCAAGGTGCTACTAGTGCATCCACTAGAGTCGCCTTGGGATCCCTGGATCTGGACCCGTAGCAAGGAACCTTGAAGTTCTGACGAGACGCCATCAGATCCATGTCTGGAATGCCCCATAATTGAGTCAACTGGGCAAAAATCTCCGGGTGGAGTTCCCACTCCCCCGGATGGAAAGTCTGACGACTCAGATAATCCGCTTCCCAGTTTTCCACACCTGGGATGTGGATCGCAGATAGATGGCAGGAGTGATTCTCTGCCCATTGTATTATTTTAGTCACTTCTTTCATCGCCAGGGAACTCCTTGTTCCCCCCTGATGATTGATATACGCAACAGTTGTCATGTTGTCTGATTGGAATCTTATGAATCTGGCCTTTGCAAGCTGAGGCCAAGCCCTGAGAGCATTGAATATCGCTCGTAGTTCCAGAATGTTTATCGGGAGAAGAGACTCTTCCTGAGACCATAGTCCCTGAGCTTTCAGGGATTCCCAGACCGCACCCCAGCCCACTAGACTGGCGTCGGTCGTGACAATGACCCACTCTGGTCTGCGGAAGCTCATTCCCTGGGATAGGTGGTCCAGGGATATCCACCAACGGAGTGAATCTCTGGTCTTCTGATCTACTTGAATCACTGGAGACAAGTCTGTATAGTCCCCATTCCACTGTTTCAGCATGCACAGTTGTAATGGTCTTAGATGAATTCGCGCAAAAGGAACTATGTCCATTGCTGCAACCATCAACCCTACTACTTCCATGCACTGAACTATGAAAGGACGTGGAACTGAATGAAGAACTTGACAAGCGCTTAGAAGTTTTGACTTTCTGACATCTGTCAGAAAAATCCTCATTTCTAAGGAATCTATTATTGTTCCCAAGAAGGGAACTCTTGTTGACGGAGACAGAGAACTTTTTTCTATGTTCACCTTCCATCCGTGAGATCTGAGAAAGGCCAGAACGATGTCTGTATGAGCCTTTGCTTTTGAAAGGGACGACGCTTGTATTAGAATGTCGTCCAAGTATGGTACTACTGCAATGCCCCGCGGTCTTAGAACCGCTAGAAGGGACCAGAGTACCTTTGTGAAAATCCTTGGAGCAGTGGCTAATCCGAATGGGAGGGCCACAAACTGGTAATGTTTGTCCAGAAAGGCGAACCTTAGGAACTGATGATGTTCTTTGTGGATAGGAATATGTAGGTACGCATCCTTTAGATCCACGGTAGTCATAAATTGACCTTCCTGGATAGTGGGTAGAATCGTTCGAATGGTTTCCATTTTGAACGATGGTACACTGAGAAATTTGTTTAGGATCTTTAAATCCAGAATTGGTCTGAAGGTTCCCTCTTTTTTGGGAACTACGAACAGATTTGAGTAAAATCCCATTCCTTGTTCCGTCATTGGAACTGGGTGTATCACTCCCATCTTTAACAGGTCTTCTACACAATGTAAGAACGCCTGTCTCTTTATTTGGTTTGAGGATAAGTGAGACATGTGGAACCTTCCCCTTGGGGGTAGTTCCTTGAATTCCAGAAGATAACCCGGAGAAACTATTTCTAGCGTCCAGGGATCCTGAACATCTCTTGCCCAAGCCTGAGCAAAGAGAGAGAGTCTGCCCCCCACTAGATCCGGTCCCGGATCGGGGGCTACTCCTTCATGCTGTTTTGTTAGCGGTAGCAGGCTTCTTGGCCTGCTTACCCTTGTTCCAGCCTTGCATCGATTTCCAGGCTGGTTTGGACTGTGAGGCATTACCCTCTTGCTTAGAGGATGCAGAATTAGGGGCCGGTCCGTTCCTGAAATTACGAAAGGAACGAAAATTAGACTTATTCTTGGCCTTGAAAGGCCTATCTTGTAGGAGGGCGTGGCCCTTTCCCCCCGTGATGTCTGAGATAATCTCTTTCAATTCTGGTCCAAAGATAGTTTTACCCTTGAAGGGGATGTTATGCAATTTTGTCTTGGATGATACACCCGCTGACCAAGACTTTAGCCAAAGCGCTCTGCGCGCCACAATTGCAAACCCTGAGTTTTTCGCCGCTAATCTAGCTAATTGCAAAGCGGCATCTAAAATAAAAGAGTTAGCCAACTTAAGTGCGTGAACTCTGTCCATAACCTCCTCATATGGAGTCTCTCTACTGGGCGACTTTTCTAGTTCCTCGAACCAGAACCACGCTGCTGTAGTGACAGGAACAATGCACGAAATGGGTTGTAGAAGGTAACCTTGCTGTACAAAAATCTTTTTAAGCAAACCTTCCAATTTTTTATCCATAGGATCTTTGAAAGCACAACTATCCTCGATAGGAATAGTAGTGCGCTTGTTTAGAGTAGAAACTGCCCCCTCGACCTTAGGGACTGTCTGCCATAAGTCCTTTCTGGGGTCGAACATAGGAAATAATTTCTTAAATATAGGAGGGGGAACAAAAGGTATACCGGGCTTCTCCCACTCCTTATTCACTATGTCCGCCACCCGCTTGGGTATAGGAAAAGCGTCGGGGTGCACCGGAACCTCTAGGAACTTGTCCATCTTGCATAATTTTTCTGGAATGACCAAGTTGTCACAATCATCCAGAGTAGATAACACCTTCTTAAGCAGTACGCGGAGATGTTCTAGTTTAAATTTAAATGTCACAACATCAGGTTCAGCCTGTTGAGAAATTTTTCCTGAATCTGAAATTTCCCATCTGACAAAACCTCCCTCATGGCCCCTTCAGATTGGTGTGAGGGTATGACAGAACAATTATCATCAGCGCCCTCCTGCTCTTCAGTGTTTAAAACAGAGCAATCGCGCTTTCTCTGATATGCAGGCATTTTGGATAAAATATTTGCTATGGAGTTATCCATTACAGCCGTCAATTGTTGCATGGTAATAAGCATTGGCGCGCTAGAAGTACTAGGGGCCTCCTGCGTGGGCAAAACTGGTGTAGACACAGAAGGAGATGATGTAGAACCATGTCTACTCCCTTCATCTGAGGAATCATCTTGGGTAATTTCATTATCTGTGGAAGTACTGTCCTTACTTTGTTTGGACGCTATGGCACAATTATCACACAATTTTGAAGGGGGAGACACATTGGCTTTCATACATATAGAACATAGCTTATCTGAAGGCACAGACATGTTAAACAGGCTTAAACTTGTCAATAAAACACAAAAACCGTTTTAAAACAAAACCGTTACTGTCTCTTTAAATTTTAAACAGAGCACACTTTATTACTGAATATGTGAAAAAATATGAAGGAATTGTTCAAAATTTACCAAAATTTCACCACAGTGTCTTAAAGCATTAAAAGTATTGCACACCAATTTTCAGAGCTTTAACCCTTAAAATAACGAAACCGGAGCCGGTTAAAGATTTAACCCCTATACAGTCCCAGCTACAGCCTTTGCTGTGACTTTACCAAGCCCAGAGGGGAATACGATACCAAATGACGCCTTCTAGGAACTTTTCCAACTACTTTCGGGTCCTCACACATGCATCTGCATGTCTTGCTCTCAAAAACAACTGCGCAGTAATGGCGCGAAAATGAGGCTCAGCCTACAACTGGGAAGGCCCTTCCTCTGGAAAAGGTGTCTAACATAGTGCCTGACGTTAAAAAACGTTCCCCCCAGACTTCCGGTGGGCGGAGCTACAGACCGGCAGCATAGTGAAAGAGCTCCTCAGATTGTGCTTCGTTTAAGCCAAAAAGCTGCCGGTCCCTGCTACCCACACACGCCATCCTTGTTGGGGTATCACCTGGACCCTAGCCCCAACGGACCAGAAAGTGTGAAGGGCCGAATATCGCCCTAGTCCCTGGAAGGAACAAAAGTGCGCAACGAAGCGCAAACCGCGGGCGCCATCTTGGAATGCGGCCCACGCTATCACTGCATTGGAACCGGCTGCTACCCGGCTACCAGGGGACAGTCTCCGCCGCTGCATATTACCGGAGGGAGTGAGTACAAGCCCTACTGAATGCATTTTAGCCCCACAAGCAGTGTATAAACATAGCAGGCGCAGGACCGGAGGTATTGATGCATGCAGGAGACAGTGTAAAACCCGATACACGCACATTCAGAAGATCTTACCAGAGGTACACCCCTAAAGATTTACACTTGTGGGAGGTTGGGAACACTTCTTCTGTCTGGACTATACAGCTCACAATAAAAGAAGTATCACACAATCAACGGGACATAGTTTCAAAGCACCTATTGTGAAACATATGACCTGTTCACAATAAAACTTCAACCTTTATTTGCACATATTATGCTGAACGTTCACTAACAACAGAATAAAAAAAATGGTTGTCTCATGAAACACTTGTGTTAAGATCACTGAAGGGAAGTTTATTCCTTTTGGTTTGCTGATACAAGGGCTGATGCTGCCACCTAGAGGACTCTCCCACTCATAACAAGAGAACTTTGTTTATACTGTAAGCAAATTAGTGCAAGGTTTGCATGAAGCTAGATCATTACTTCAAGCCTGTATCAAACACACTGGCTGACAAAATGACATCCAGGCATAAGCAAGCAGATAAGAAGAGGCCTGCACCAGAGTTACATACTGAATCCCCACCCTCTCCCAAATCCTCACATGTGATCACATCTGACTCCTCTGCTCTCCTCCAGGAACTCAAGTCTTTCTTTCTACCGAAGATGGAATCCCTTCAGGCTGGGGTAGATACATTAACCAGCGAAATACGCCAATTCTCTACCAGAATGTCCCACGTGGAGCAGCGTGTGTCAGATGTAGAAGACAGACAAGATTCAACCACTACCTCAGTAAGGCAGCTACAACGCCAAAACCAAATTTTGCAAGAAAAGGTAGATGACCTTGAAAATCGGAGTCGGAGGAACAATCTCCGAATGGTGGGTGTACCTGAAACAGTGAAAAACAAAGATTTGCTTGAGTTTACCGCTTTAACCATCCCTAAACTGCTGAAAATGAACCCAGATCACTTGCCCCTTGACATAGAGCGAGCCCATCGCATAGGCCCGGACAGAGGCCTTGAGACTTTAAATTCTCGCCCGCGCCAAGTGATTTATAAGTGCCTCAACTACCAGGAAAAACTTGCACTATTGCGAGCTTATAGGGCCCATGCGGGAGATTTGATCTTTGAAGTTAAGAAAATATTGATTTTTCAGGACTTTTCTGCAGAGGTTACCAAACTCCGGAAAGAATTCGCTCCACTGTGCTCTCGACTTCACAAGGAGGGGAGACAGGCTTCACTGCTATATCCTGCTAAATTAAGACTGCAAACACCAGCTGGTCCCAAGTTTTTCAGTTCCCCCAAAGATCTGCAAACATACCTTGATAAAGATAAAGATGACCAACGAGATGTACACTGAACATAGAAGAATTCCTTTCCAGCCACAATTTTCTCCAAGCTCTCCGTTACATAATGGAGGGATGGAGTGTAGCAACATGCCCAATGACAGAGAGAGTAACTGGGACTAAACTCAGGCATACTGAACTGCCTGAACAGCTCATATGGGATCTGCCGATACTCCCAGGAACTATGCAATGGGGGCATATACACTCTCCCACTTCTTGGTTCATGAAGACCAAACTTATACATTTTGGGGAGATACTGGTTTGGTTCCTCAATGTTATCTTGTTTTGTGTTAAAAGTTATGTTTTGCATGCATTTTCGAAGACAGTAATTTATGCTTTTTGTCTCCCAGGTTTGACACTAGCCCCCTCCCCGCATAAAGGTAGAGGAATGGCACTTTCTCTCCTCCCAGGTTTTAAAACTAAAACATACATGGGGTCCCTATCCTCTAACAGGGCTGGCAGGCTCCCCTTCCCTTGCTTTAAACCTCCTATATCCAATATTCAAACAGCCTGGGAAAAGGTCCAAAGTGGCTTTAATTCCAATTACAGTGCTCCAAGCCAAGTAGAACCCCACTCCCCCTTAACCGTTACGGAGAGATATTTCAGGTTCCTAGCCTCTGTTTGCCTAACCATTTCTTTCTCTCTTTTTGTTACTATTACGTGTGTCCTTAGGGATGTTTATGCTGAGATTGACATAATCTTTGTTAGGTACCAAGCCTGCTACCAGGATATTCTTATGATAAAGCAGGGTCTCCAACCTTTTTCTCAGGCTGATGAAGTCTGCTGGTTTCTGGTTGGAACTTGTCTGTTATGTTTATGTGTTTTGTCCACAATGTCTATATTATGTGATGCACTAATGCTTTTGTGTCTCTGCCTCCAGCAACAGATGCTCCTCCACTCTGGGGGGTCCCCACACCATGCAATCCTTGACATATGGAAACCTTCTGGTTTGGCTTCCCGATTCTCTCCTATCTGGCTGATTCGTGAGTACAACTCCCTGGCACAAACTGATATCACGCCCTCCCCATACCACATTTTTCCATATACCTTAGGGTACCCATGTTTTATCCTACTGATCCGCCTGCTCCACAGACCGCACCTTAGAATAGCAGGGCTGAGGGAACATTCCATACTTTCATTAGACAATGGCGCAGCGTTATAATGTAGTATCTTGGAATGTTGGAGGTATCACCTCTCCAGCTAAAAGAAGCAAAATACTCCACTACCTCAATTCAATCCATGCAGACATTGCACTGTTGCAGGAAACCCACTTGACACAGGAAGAGCACGCTAAGCTGAAGGTTAGATGGGTAGGTCAAGTTATAAACACGCCAACGACAGGCAGAAAAAGGGGGGTGGCGATACTGGTCAGGAAAGGGTTACCAATAGTGTTTACAGATACACATATCGATGTGCAGGGAAGGTATATCATCACTAACTTGCATATATCTTCCAAAACCTATACACTTTGCAGTGTCTATGGGCCGAATAATCTCTCTCCCCACTTTTGGTCCCAGATTCAATCACTCCTAACTAAGCGTAATAGCTCTCAAATCCTCATGGGAGGGGACTTCAACATGGCCCAACTATCCCCTCTCGATAGATTTTTAAACCCCTCACAATCCTCTAGCATAAAACAGGGCTCTCAGAGACAGAAAATTGAATCTAAAATTACTTTAAGGCTTAAGGAAGGCTTGGGACTGGTTGATTTATGGAGATTGCGTAATCCGGAGGTTAGAGACTACACCTGTATGTCTAAATCACACCACACATTGTCCAGGATTGACTACTTCCTCACGTCACCTGCTCTCACCCCTTTTATACCCTCTACTAAAATACAACCCATCACCATATCAGACCACGCCCCTATCACATTGGTGCTAGACTTTACCCCCTCTGACAATTTACACAAAACATGGAGGTTTCCCTCTCATCTTTACAACAATGTAGATTTCCGCCAAAACTTACTTGCATACTGGATAGACTATGATGCAGATAACGCCCAACACCACGACAACCCGGATCTCTTTTGGCATGCCTCAAAGGCTGTGCTAAGGGGGAGAATTACAGCATACACTTCACACCATAAGAAACAGGCTAAGAGGCTCACTAATCAAATGCTAAGAAATCTCACAGATGCATATAATACATATCTGCAACATCCGACCAGCCAATCGAGGCAACACTATTACAACTTAAAGCAAGAAAGAGACACCCATATCCAAATGGTAGATAACATACACACACTGCATAGGCAGGGGAGATTCTACAGGTACGGGAATAAGGCGGGGAAAATAATGGCAAACATGGTCAAAGTGGTCACCCCTAGATCTAACATTCCAGCAATCATTACAGATAAGGGCCTTTGCAATGACACCCCTACGATTATGAAAGAGTTTGTGTCATACTACACTAAATTATACACTAAGCAGGATATATCAGAACATAATAAACAGTCATTCTGGCGCAATGTCACCATCCCCACCATGACCCAGGAACAATTGGCTCTGCTTAATGCCCCTATCCAAATACAAGAAGTCGTGAATACCATACGAAGCATCAAACTAGGGAAGGCGGCGGGACCTGACGGTCTCCCCGCAGAATATTATAAAATCTTATGCCCTGCGATAGCGCCCACTTTGGCGAGGCTTTTTTCAGATTATTTAGCAGGGAAGTCTGTACCGGACTCTAGATTTACCGATGCTAACATATGCGTCATTCCCAAACCAGATAGAGATTCGACTTTGCCGTCCTCTTATAGGCCGATTTCTTAATTAAATGGGGACTATAAGTTAATGACCAAAATTCTCGCCAATCAGCTGGCAGATGTTCTGCCACTGCTGGTTCACCCAGACCAGACGGGTTTTGTCAAACACCGATCATCAGTTATCAATTTACGCAAAGCACTGGCAGTCATTGCACAATACCATCAAGCCCGACATAACCGGTCAGACGCCTCACTACAGGATGCCTGTTTCCTCTCTGTCGACGCAGAGAAGGCGTTCGATAGGGTGGAGTGGGATCACCTATACACTACGCTTATTAACTTTGGTATCACAGGCCACTTCTTGGATGCTGTACGTAGACTATATGATTCACCCTCGGCATCCATCATCATCAATGGTGGTCTCTCCCCCTCCTTTAAGCTAGAAAGGGGCACAAGGCAAGGTTGCCCACTGTCCCCACTCCTATTCGATCTTGCCATTGAGCCGCTGGCTTGCTATATCCGACAACATTGTGCTGGCCTTAAACTACACGCACAGTGTTTACATATCTCACTGTTCGCTGATGACCTCTTGCTGTATATTAGTAACCCTGATCTTAATGTTCCTCAAATACTACAAGTAATGACAAAATTTGGTACCTTTACTGGATACAAAATAAATGAAGACAAATCTGAAGTCACTTGGCTTCAAAATCAGGGAGGCAGCTCCCTACAGAACACGAGTCTCAAGGTCACGGATGGGACTTTTAAGTATCTGGGGATTCACTTACATGTAGACCCCACAAAGATTTATCACCTTAATATCCCAAAAGTTATACTTAGTTCACAGGACACCATCCGAGGTTGGAGGGGTCTTCCCCTCTCCCTTCATGGTAGAATTCATCTATTGAAAATGGTAATACTACCAAAAATCTTGTACCCCTTGCAAATGCTCCCTCTTCTGCTCCACAACAAAGACATACAGGTAATCTCTTCTACTTTTACCTCCTTTGTGTGGAACCAAAAAAAGCATAGGATCAACACAACCAGACTTTCTATGCCACTGGAGGTGGGGGGACTTAGGTTCCCGAACATACAGTGGTACAATTGGGCAACATTAACTAAGCTAGTGCTTGGCTGGTTGGCCGGATCTGAATACTTCAGCCATGCTGTAGAAGCGGACTGTGCGTCACCGCTGAACTTGGCCTACCTCCCACACTCTACCTTGTCTGCCTTACCCCATCACATTTCTCAGAACATACTGTTTAGAGACCCGTTGAGAGCATGGCACAAGCTATGCCGATTCTGGGGTAGTGATCACAAAGTGACCAAATATCTGCCCATACAGGGAAACCCTACGTTCATACCTGGCTTCACCACCAGGGCCTTTCAGAAATGGAGGGCCTCTGGCCTGACCTCTATTGCGCAATTCATCAATCCTAACACGTTCGCATATTTTCAGTGTAGGCACTTTGTCAGGGCTCTCATCTCAGACAATCAGCTTACTAAAGTAAGTTCTGGCGTGGACAGACTAGTCCGCATGACGAAACAAGGATCATACTCCATAACCCGCATATATAACGAAATCACAAGTCACTTAGAACAACCTGTCCTTCAAACAATACACAACAAATGGCAAGGGACAAGAGACATACAGATTACGGCACAAGAGATCGAGGATAGCTTTCAGAGAGTAAGGGCAGCTACCCTTTCAGCTTATTCTAGAGAGGCACACACTAAACTAATACATCAGGCATATATCCTCCCTAAACTAAGACTAAGGTGGGTCCCTCAGGCAGTAGACAAGTGTAACAAGTGCTCCTTTGCATCACCTGATCTCATACACTTGATATGGGACTGCCCCAAACTAAAAAGACTGTGGGGTAAAATTCAGTTTTGGCTCCAGAGGGTACTCCAGCAAGAGATAGCTTTAACTCCCTCCACCATTATTTTCCTGACAGACCTGGGGATTACATCCCAACATCAGAAATTTCTGAACTCTGTGATTCTGCTCTCTAGGTGACTAATCATGCAGTATTGGGTAAGGGATAGGGCCCCACCCTTTAAGAAACTGTTGGGGGCAATACACACTCAGGTTTTGGTGGAGCAGGCGGACGTACAGGGAGATCTTGATAAAAGAATAAAAGCTTATATACATAAATGGGAACCTTATTTACTGTACATCTCTCCACAAGTAAGACATAGAATTCTTTATCCCTTTCGCAATTCAACATTTATCATGGAGGAAAATTTGAGAGGGAACTGGTGTCTTTCTCTGTCGCCCCCCCCCCCCCCGCCAACCTGACCACATACGCATAGTTTCGTAATAGCCTATAAATTCTCTTTGATATAAGTGCCAGGGAGCTCAGTCCCCTCCCCCTCCCTAAACTCTATCCCTATTCCCCCCCCCCCCCTGGAGTGGAAGGACCCGATTTGATTTGATCTGATAGGATTGTTTATTGTTTTATGGTTTGTATTAGTTACTTGATGCTTTATAAAAAATGAAAAAACCAGATTAACATCTCAGTATGGAGATATCTTACTTGGGGAAGGCTCTTTCCCCCGGATTGTGGGGGAGGAGGGTCGTCGAATTCCCTCTCTGTATCTTAAGATGTAACTTCTGATGTATTACATACTGTGATTTCCATGTTGTGATGGATCTGGATTATAAATAAAGTTTTTAAAAAAAAAAAAAAAACGTTCCCCAAGTTTATAAGTGTGAATTATCAGCATAAACATGTATAAAATGTCCAAATAAAGCAATCGATTTAGCCCATAAAAGTGTCTACCAGTTTTATAGCCCATATTAAGCCCTTTATTCTGTTTGAGACTAAGAAAATGGCTTACCGGTCCCCATGAGGGGAAATGACAGCCTTCCAGCATTACATAGTCTTGTTAGAAATATGGCTAGTCATACCTTAAGCAGAAAAGTCTGCTAACTGTTTCCCCCAACTGAAGTTACTTCATCTCAACAGTCCTATGTGGAAACAGCAATCGATTTTAGTTACTGTCTGCTAAAATCATCTTCCTCTCACAAACAGAAATCTTCATCTTTTTCTGTTTCAGAGTAAATAGTACATACCAGCACTATTTTAAAATAACAAACTCTTGATAGTAGAATAAAAAAACTACAACTAAACACCACATACTCTTAACCATCTCCGTGGAGATGTTGCCTGTGCAACGGCAAAGAGAATGACTGGGGTGGGCGGAGCCTAGGAGGGACTATATGGCCAGCTTTGCTGGGACTCTTTGCCATTTCCTGTTGGGGAAGAGATATTCCCACAAGTAAGGATGACGCCGTGGACCGGACACACCAATGTTGGAGAAATTGAAGCATTTTTACATGCCTTTACATTGCGGTCTATGGGAACTGTGTTTTCCCTGTAAATATATATGTATATGCTTATATACATATATATTTGTGTGTTAATATGTGTACATACACATATTAACACATATAAATGTATATAATCATTTCCATATATATTTATATTTGATGCCCATCTCTGTGCGACTCACCCCCTTCACTGTGCTAGTTCTTATGCCGTGTCTCACTGCATGAGAACGAGGCTCCCATTGGAGCCTATGGACGAGTGCTCTTGTGAGCACAATGCTTTCATGCAATGCGAAATCGCATTCGCATTGCACCTCACTAGTAATACCAGCGCACATTTGCGTGCGCTGGAATTATTCCGTTGAGTGCAAATATCGCTTTCCCGGAAGCAATATTTTATGCTCAACTTGTAATCTGGCCCATAGTGTTTACAATCTAGTTAAGAAGGATGATTACAGTTAAAGGGAAGGAGGAACAAAAAGTGTTTTAAATTGTTCATGGGTAACTCCAAAATGCATAAAAATGGAAACAGGTGGTATATGTCTGAGTTTGAGTTCTGTTCATTAGATTTTATGTGATCATCTATTCTATTTAATCAGGGAAAAAGTGTCAGCTTTTCCTCTTAAGGATCGGAAGATTTCAGACTAAGACTTCCCAAAAAGAAAAGAGCATTTTTAGCATTTTTGCCATCACTACATTTAAAGAGAAATATTATTATTATCAGGTATTTGTAGAGCGCCAACAGATTCCGCAGCGATGAAATAATAAAGCCTTGTTTTTTTATTTACCTATCAAAACTATATTTTTATTTTTAGAAGACAACCCAAAACATTGAACAGTGTATCACAAACACAGAGAGTTATTCCAAACCAGGCCCCAAACCAAAGTGTGTTTTTGTGTGTCTCTTCGTCTCCGATATATTCCACCTTAATTTCTAAATCACCCAATGGAAATTATCTGGGTATGCCCTTTTAGTCTGAGCTTATCTCTCATTGGCCCTTGGAAATGCATATGGTAATTTTAAATCCTCTGACAATTTAAAATACCCTTTGGTTGCAATTCTCGTATTGAACACCGGGGCGGGGGGGACAATAGGCAACGGAATGTAGTTTCATTAGCAAATACTACTACAGAAAAATATATTTTCTTAAATGTATATCCAATATATTTATTATTTCCTAGTATTAAAGTGAATGTAAATTTTTCCTGTTTGTATAATATAGTTTTGTAGAGAATCATCCGATTAAGCATACCGCCACAATCCGTTTTTCATAAAATTTATGATTTAGTTTTTATTTTATATAACAAATAACGATCATTCACTTACCCACTCCTCTCACTCACTGTTTGCTAATTCTCCCCCATATTACGTAAACAGCGGTCCCACCCGCTGTTTACGTATTGGCACTGCGCGCTCCCGTGTAGTTTTTCAATTGCGCATGCGTTACTCCTGTTTCCGCTTTTTAACAACATAGTATTCATTGAATGAGTCTAACTCTATTCAATGAAAACTATCGTTGCGAGTGGTGAAGGACAGGATCTATTAAAAGTATAACCTTTAATCCTGCAATCTCTAAAGAATATAATATCGAGTGTAAGTTAATTTTTTAAGCTGCAATCTCATTTACTTTAAGCAAAATAACACAATGTACCGATATACGGAGCCCTTTCAGATCCACTAATCCAAGCGGCATAATACAGAGGAAATGACAGGACTCCGTATAACATTCTATTGCGACGCCGTGTTTAGATATATAGCGCATGCAAGAAATGTGCATGAGCTTACAATACATTAGCTCTACACCGCAAACGAACGCATGCGCAATGATGACGTATTACGTCATGGTAAGGGGGTGGGTCCCCCTGTGGTTAGAGCCGTTATTGGCTATCAAGACATCGATCAAAAAATAGAGGAACGGAGCACGAATGCCGGGAGGAGGATGATTTTAGCGAAAACTAGGATAAAATACTGAAAATAAAGGTAACGAATAAAAAAGTTAAAATTTGATGAATGAAACTCAAGTTTTTTCTTGACAAATGTTACACAGGTGTTTAGACAAGAGGCTGACTTTACAATCACTTTAATAAACTATCTGTTCAGTATATGGCCCATCTAATATAACTGAGCGCGCATTTTTGAGACTAAACATGGCTACATTTAGAATATATATATATATATATATATATATATACACACACACATATGATTTATATTTCCTACTTATAATATTTTAAAATATGTATTTAATAGTCATATTTATATAAGTGGACTAGTAGTTATTCAATATAGATATATGTATATTTGACTTTATTTGTATATCAGTTGATAATTAGTTATACTATTATTTGATTTTTACAGAATCATATCATTCCATATCTAGTACATCTCCAATGCTGAGTGTATAAAAACCTATGATATAATTCGCAGCACTAATTATATATGCATTTATCGGATGTCTGAAATAAAGAAAATGATAAACATTTTTAATATACCAATATAATTACTTATATTTAAATTCACTTTAGATTTAAAAGGTATTGTGCAACATGGTTGAGACATGGGATATCCCTCAGAATCCATATATACATATTTATATTTTACTGAGGTACAAATGAAATATTTGAAAATGTATCCAACAATTTATTTAAACCTTAAGATTTAAATTCTTATATGGATTATAGCTTACACAAAATTTAAAAGACTTTATTTGCCATATTCAAATAGAGACGCATAATCTGGATTTTTTATATTTGAACTCAGCATGGGGTAATTAACTCTAAGACAATAAGAGCTATATTCCCTGAGAACCTGTGCAACTTTCATTATTCTCGTAGACGGATTGCCCACTCCTAAAGACAGGAAACTTCTTATAAAGGAAACACAAACCTGAGAATACCATGTGCTAGAATCCCTTTAAAGTGACCTATCTTCCTATCTAAACAAATGTCTGCTCCTTTGTACTCTGAGATGTGTATTTGGTCAGAAAGAGGAGGGTTTGATTTCTGAGTCTAGCTTCAGAATCTTGACAAAAATGGATTTGCATTTAGCAATGGTCTAAGCATTACATATAATATTGAAATATTACATATATTATATGATATATATATATATATATATATATATATATATATATATATATATATATATATATATATATATATAAGAAGCAGGAAACAGCACTCACTGGTCTTCACAAATAATGGATTTATTAAGTGACGTTACGGGGAATACACCTCTTCATCAGACCAAAGTAGATACAGTGAAACAAACATTTATACACTTACAAAAGACCCTCCCCCAGTTTAAAAAACTGCCAAAGTTGTTGCCTAGGCAACCCCACTAATGTAAACAACACCAAAATTGAAAAAAATACTTAAAATGCATAAAGTACACAGATGCAAAATGGCAAGGCAAGATCATCATCAGCTATGGCAGCAACAAAATGGACACAGTTGTAGAAATATAGCAATTATATAAACAATTATATAAACATAGTATCAAAAGATGTAAACATACTAAAATGTGTATACAAAAACATATGCGTTGTCAGCTAGACATACAGTCCCCAACATATCGGTCTAGAGGAGACCGTACAATATAGGCATAGAGATAGCGATAGTGAAAGATATCCCATACTTTACCAAAAATATATATACGCTATATTGGCAGATTGGAATGCGTAACTATGTCAGTCTGAGTTGTTGCCTAGGCAACCCCACTAATGTAAACAACACCAAAATTGAAAAAAATACTTAAAATGCATAAAGTACACAGATGCAAAATGGCAAGGCAAGATCATCATCAGCTATGGCAGCAACAAAATGGACACAGTTGTAGAAATATAGCAATTATATAAACAATTATATAAACATAGTATCAAAAGATGTAAACATACTAAAATGTGTATACAAAAACATATGCGTTGTCAGCTAGACATACAGTCCCCAACATATCGGTCTAGAGGAGACAGTACAATATAGGCATAGAGATAGCGATAGTGAAAAATATCCCATACTTTACCAAAAATATATATACGCTATATTGGCAGATTGGAATGCGTAACTATGTCAGTCTGAGTGTATACATGTGGTATATCCCCATAGTAAATGGCCTGCCTCCGAATGATCCAATATCGTTATTAACCTGAAGTGATACTAGAAGACTGCTCTGACACCTACGACAACCCGCTAGTAGAACAGTAAAAATAGACATGTCAAAACATACCAATAGTTCAGCGCTAAGAATCGCTTGGCGAAACAAGCGGGTCCTGCTTCAAAGGACATTCAACCGCAATGCGCATGCATATCCCGGTGACTACTCCGCCCATACAATGGAGCCCAGGAGCAATGGGATAGGTTCAAATGGGCAAGCCCCCATAAGTAATAAACAATACCCGGTTAGACTACATACAGTAAAAGACTGGTAGCATAAGAGCTGAATACTAGTAGTGACGTAAGGTAAACCACAACTGTCTGACAGACAAGAGAGTAATCAGTGCGGTCATACTAGTCTAATGTCTGAGTTTCGATAGACAAATTAAATAGAAAGAAAACGGGCCCTATTCATAAGGGCTATGGACAGAGGAACGCATGTGAACCTATCAGGAACCCATCACCCATGAAGATGGACAAAAGAGTAACGGGATAGGGCTAGAGGGGCAAGCCCTAATGTGAAACTATATACACTGTGTTAAGTAAATCACTTATGGAGGTTGCAAGCTATAATAGTCACAATAAGTCGTGTCAATAGTGCCCTACACGTCAGGAGTAGGAGCATTTGTTTATATAGTGATACGTGAATGCTCATTCCTCATAACAGGGAATCAACCTATACAGCAACAGATCAAAAGGTGTACATACCTACAGCACAATTATAGCACACTTTTCTACAACAAGAGTATATAATAGTGGTTGCAACAGAATAAACACATGTAATGAGCAACTGAGGGATGTACATATTGAGTCAAAGCGGACCCAAAGCACTGTAGTAGAGATCATAAATCAGAGGGGAACATCATGCCAAGTCTGTATAAGTATATCACCATAATGAGGGGGATGTAGGAGAAGTAAAAGGTCCACAGGGCTAAATGTCTCTACTTCCACATTCAATCAATGAGTGAAAATACAGCTATTAAGGTGACAGCTATATTAGCATCTCACTCTCATATTTAAATATTTACAGGAAACATGAAGCCAAGGGCTTTGAAAGGTCCTAGTCAGAAGCTGGATACCTAGTGCCTGTAATATGTAATAATTCCCGGTAGTGAGGTTACAGCGACCCCAAAATAGTCAACGATCTATAGTGTCTATGAACACACCTGTATGCCTCCAAGGCCAGATGCAGGGTAAATTCTCCAATTATCACAAGAAGCAATGCCAGTCGATGCCCATGTTGAGACCGCAGGGGTGGACGGTGTTCAATTTATATATCCATTCCGCCTATTTTCGTAGTAACAGCTTACCCCGATCGCCACCACGGCTTAGTGGCGGGACGTGGTCAATCAGCTTGAACCTCAAATTTGCCACGGAGTGGCCCATCTCCAGGAAGTGCCTTGCTACAGGCTGGTCACTTTTCTTATTATCAATAGCCGTGCGTATGGCACTTCTGTGGTTTGCCATCCGCCTTTTGATATCATCAGAAGTCTTGCCTATATAAAAAAGGCCACAGTTGCAGTTTAACATGTATACCACATATTTAGTTGTGCAAGTAAGGTAGTGCTTAATTTTGAACAACTCATTAGTATGTGGGTGCCGGAATTGGCTGCACTGGAGCATCGAGGTTCCACGTGACGCAACTTGGACACTTGAAGGATCCTTTCTTGGTTGAGTTGGTTCTTTGGCTATAGCTGTTGATGGGATCTGTCCTCATCAAGATGTCTTTCAAGTTCCTCCCTCTTTTGTAGCCAATTCTTGGCGGACCATATCCTCGATATGGTAATGATGAATCTGACTCAATGATGTCCCATCTTTCTTTCAGAGTCATTCCTAATGTTCTTGTGTTGGGAGAGAAGTAGTGATGAAATTTATTCTATTCTTGGAATCCCATTGCTCCTGGGCTCCATTGTATGGGCGGAGTAGTCACCGGGATACGCATTCGCATTGCGGTTGAATGTCCTTTGAAGCAGGACCCGCTTGTTTCGCCAAGCGCTTCTTAGCGCTGAACTATTGGTATGTTTTGACATGTCTATCTTTACTGTTCTACTAGCGGGTTGTCGTAGGTGTCAGAGCAGTCTTCTAGTATCACTTCAGGTTAATAACGATATTGGATCAATCGGAGGCAGGCCATTTACTATGGGGATATACCACATGTATACACTCTTACTGACATAGTTACGCATTCCAATCTGCCAATATAGTGTATATATATTTTTGGTAAAGTATGGGATATCTTTCACTATCGCTACCTCTATGCCTATATTGTACGGTCTCCTCTAGACCGATATGTTGGGGACTGTATGTCTAGCTGACAACGCATATGTTTTTGTATACACATTTTAGTATGTTTACATCTTTTGATACTATGTTTATATAATTGTTTATATAATTGCTATATTTCTACAACTGTGTCCATTTTGTTGCTGCCATAGATGATGATGATCTTGGCTTGCCATTCTGCATCTGTGTATTTTATGCATTTTAAGTATGTTTTCAATTTTGGTGTTGTTTACATTAGTGGGGTTGCCTAGGCAACAACTTTGGCGGTTTTTTTACACTGGGGAGGGTCTTTTGTAAGTGTATAAATGTTTGTTTCACTCTATGTACTTTGGTCTGATGAAGGGGTATATTCCCCGAAAACGTCACTTAATAAATCCATTATTTGTCAAGACCAGTGAGTGCTGTTTCCTGCTTGTTAGATATTGAACCTTACTCTAGCACCCTGGCATTGGAACTGAACTGTTTGTGAGAGTGCACCTGCTTCAACTTATTATATATATACAGTTGCAAGAAAAAGTATGTGAACCCTTTGGAATGATATGGATTTCTGCACAAATTGGTCATAAAATGTGATCTGATCATCATCTAAGTCACAACAATAGACAATTACAGTCTGCTTAAACTAATAACACACAAAGAATTAAATGTTGCCATGTTTTTATTGAACACACCATGTAAACATTCATCAAATATCACTCACCAATACCCTGGCACAAGTGTCTCTTATCTGAAAAGCACCTGCCGTAAAATATTCGTAAAACTTTAATCTCATCCTTGGTGACAGAAAATAACATTACATTCCTCGCCATAACATTTACACTAAATTTACACATCTTCCACCTACAGATGCTGAAGAGTGGGATTGCCTGTTAATACAACCTTTTTGGTCTGCAGTGATAGACATTATGCAGACAATATCTAATTGGTAATCTTCTTTACATGGTGGTAAACTGCACTTAATTACACAGTATTACACAGACCCCAGGATCACAGAATGGCAAACCCATACCCTCTCCTTAAACAAACTAAAATATAATCTAAAGGGTAAAATAGACTTTTTTGGTAGATATAAAGTCATTTTGGATTCAGTGGACAGTCCACTTTTAGTTAGAAGTTAGACCACGCAGATACAACTGCATGGGACCCGGTGTGTATGGACTTTAATTATCCTACCTAAGCCAAACAAACCCCAAAGAGACCCACAATATTAACAGCTAAAACCTTAATAACCAAGAAGTAAACTAAGATGTAACCTCATTACAGAGCCCCTGAAGAGCAGAGCTTATCGGCAGAACTTTTTTTACTTTCTGCATTAAGTTTTCTTTTATAGAGAATCTTTTCTACAGGTCATTTTGAAATGAAATTCAAATTTAAAGTGATATGAAACCCAAATTTTTTCTTTCCTGATTCAGGTAGAGCATGCAATTTTAAGCAACTTTCTAATTGACTCCTATCATATTATATATTAATAATATGAGTAAATTAGAACGTTGCTTAAATTTGCATGATCTATATGAATCATGAAAGACAAACATTTGGGTTTAATATCCCTTTAAATTAGGCAGTTACACTAAAGCACCTGCTTAATTGCAATCTGTTAAAGTGACATTATACACTCATTTTTTCTTTGCATAAATGTTTTGTAGATGATCTATTTATAAAGCATATAAAGTTGTTTTTTTTTTTAAATGTATAGTTTTGCTTATTTTTAAGGTACATTGCTCTGATTTTCAGACTCCTAACCAAGCCCCAAAGTTTTATGTGAATACCGTCAGCTACCTTCTCCAGCTTGTTCCAGGTTTTGTGTAAAGGGTCTTTTCATATGCAAAAGAAGGGGGGGAGTGTCTTATTTCCCACTTGCAGTGGACTTTCCAGCCACCCTTTCAACAGAACTAAACTTAGAACTTCTAAGTAAGTTTTTAAACAGTTTTATACTGGATTTTTATATCAGTATCTGTGCATCTTATTTTTTATAGTAGTGTCTATTACATGCAGTTATATGAAAATGAGTGTATACTGTCCCTTTAATTAACTTGAGGATAAAGCAATTTTTAAAGTTTTATAATTGCATTGCAAATTAACTGCAGAATAAAAAAACAGAATTTATGTTAACCTGATAAATTACTTTCTCCAACGGTGGGGGGTAGTTATCAAGCCGTCAACCTCAAATACGCTGCGTATTCCGCAGCGTATTTGTGGCGAGGCTGATACGCCTTAGTTATCAAAGGCTCGAGACCGGCAAAAGTAGAATTTTGTGACGTCAGCTTCGATCCGCCGGACTCAGTCCGACACAGATCGATTCTTACGTCACTCCAGATGTTCCGCACACAAGTGCGGCACATTCTCACTACTTTTGCTAGCTATCAAAAAACTAGCAGGTACGCTCGGCACTTTTACGGCCCAGCGTACCTGGTTTTCAAAGCGCCAGCCTGGAGGCGGCGGATCCCATAGGAATCAATGGGAGTCTGACCATAGCGAAAGTACAAGTTCGCTGCTGACAGACATCCCATTGATTCCTATGGGAGCTGTCTACACCTAACACCCTAACATGTACCCCGAGTCTAAACACCCCTAATCTGACCCCCCCTACACCGCCGCAACTAAATAAAGTTATTACCCCCTAAACCGCCGCTCCCGGAGCCCACCGCAAGCTACTCTATACATATTAACCCCTAAACCGCCGCTCCCGGAGCCCACCGCAACTATAATAAATGTATTAACCCCTAACCCGCCGCTCCCTGAACCCGCCGCAACCTATATTAAATGTATTAACCCCTATCCTGCCCCCCCTACACCGTCGCCACCTATAATACATTTATTAACCCCTAATCTGCCCCCCCTACACCGTCGCCACCTATAATAAATTTATTAACCCCTATCCTGCCCCCCACTACGCCGCCGCCACTGTAATAAAATGATTAACCCCTAAACCTAACCCTAACCCTAACGCCCCCTAACTTAAATATTAATTAAATAAATCTAAATAAATTAACTCTTATTAACTAAATGAATCCTATTTAAAACTAAATACTTACCTTTAAAATAAACCCTAATATAGCTACAATATAAATAATAATTATATTCTAGCTATCTTAGGATTTATTTTTATTTTACAGGTACCTTTCAATTTATTTTAACCATGTACAATAGCTATTAAATAGTTATTAACTATTTAATAGCTTACCTAGCTAAAATAAAGAGAAATGTACCTGTGAAATAAATCCTAACCTAAGTTACAATTACACCTAACACTACACTATACTTTAATAAATTATTCCTATTTAAAAATAAATACTTACCTGTAAAATAAACCCTAAGATAGCTACAATGTAATTAATAATTATATTATAGCTATCTTAGGATTTATATTTATTTTACAGGTAACTTTGTATTTATTTTAGCTAGTTAGAATAGTTATTAAATAGTTATTAACTATTTAATAACTACCTAGCTAAAAGAAATACAAAATTACCTGTAAAATAAATCCTAACTTAAGTTACAATTAAACCTAATACTACACTATCATTAAATTAACTAAATAAACTACCTACAAAGAACTACAATGAAATACAATTACATAAACTAACTAAAGTACAAAAAATAAAAAAAGCTAAGTTACAAAAAATAAAAAATTAAGTTACAAACATGTTAAAAATATTACAACAATTTTAAGCTACTTACACCTAATCTAAGCCCCCTAATAAAATAACAAACCCCCCCAAAATAAAAAAAATCCCTACCCTATTCTAAATTACATAAATTTCAAAGCTCTTTTACCTTACCAGCCCTGAAAAGGGCCATTTGTGGGGGCATGCCCCAAAAAGTTCAGCTCTTTTGCCTGTAAAAGAAAAATACAACCCCCCCCCCCAACATTAAAACCCACCACCCACATACCCCTAATCTAACCCAAACCCCCCTTACAAAAACCTAACACTAATCCCCTGAAGATCATCCTACCTTGAGTCGTCTTCACTCAGCCGAGCCACCGATGGAACTGAAGAGGACATCCGGAGCGGAAGAAGTTAATCCTCCAAGCGGCGCTGAAGAAATCTTCCATCCGATGAAGTCATCATCCAGGCGGCGCTGAAGAAGTCTTCGATCCGGCCGATGTCATCTTCAAAGAGGCGCTGAAGAGGTCTTCTATCCGGGCGAAGTCATCTTCCAAGCCGGGTCTTCAATCTTCCTTCCGCCGACGCGGAACCACCTTCTTCACCGACGGACTACGACGAATGACGGCTCCTTTAAGGGACGTCATCCAAGATGGCGTCCCCTCAATTCCGATTGGCTGATAGGATTCTATCAGCCAATCGGAATTAAGGTAGGAAAATCTGATTGGCTGATGGAATCAGCCAATCAGATTCAAGTTCAATCCGATTGGCTGATCCAATCAGCCAATCAGATTGAGCTCGCATTCTATTGGCTGATCGGAACAGCCAATAGAATGCGAGCTCAATCTGATTGGCTGATTCCATCAGCCAATCAGATTTTCCTACCTTAATTCCGATTGGCTGATAGAATCCTATCAGCCAATCGGAATTGAGGGGACGCCATCTTGGATGACGTCCCTTAAAGGAGCCGTCATTCGTCGTAGTCCGTCGGTGAAGAAGGTGGTTCCGCGTCGGCGGAAGGAAGATTGAAGACCCGGCTTGGAAGATGACTTCGCCCGGATAGAAGACCTCTTCAGCGCCTCTTTGAAGATGACATCGGCCGGATCGAAGACTTCTTCAGCGCCGCCTGGATGATGACTTCATCGGATGGAAGATTTCTTCAGCGCCGCTTGGAGGATTAACTTCTTCCGCTCCGGATGTCCTCTTCAGTTCCATCGGTGGCTCGGCTGAGTGAAGACGACTCAAGGTAGGATGATCTTCAGGGGATTAGTGTTAGGTTTTTGTAAGGGGGGTTTGGGTTAGATTAGGGGTATGTGGGTGGTGGGTTTTAATGTTGGGGGGGGGTTGTATTTTTATTTTACAGGCAAAAGAGCTGAACTTTTTGGGGCATGCCCCCACAAATGGCCCTTTTAAGGGCTGGTAAGGTAAAAGAGCTTTGAAATTTATGTAATTTAGAATAGGGTAGGGATTTTTTTTATTTTGGGGGGGTTTGTTATTTTATTAGGGGGCTTAGATTAGGTGTAAGTAGCTTAAAATTGTTGTAATATTTTTAACATGTTTGTAACTTAATTTTTTATTTTTTGTAACTTAGCTTTTTTTATTTTTTGTACTTTAGTTAGTTTATGTAATTGTATTTCATTGTAGTTATTTGTAGTTAATTTATTTAATTAATGTAATGATAGTGTAGTGTTAGGTTTAATTGTAACTTAAGTTAGGATTTATTTTACAGGTAATTTTGTATTTCTTTTAGCTAGGTAGTTATTAAATAGTTAATAACTATTTAATAACTATTCTAACTAGCTAAAATAAATACAAAGTTACCTGTAAAATAAATATAAATCCTAAGATAGCTATAATATAATTATTAATTACATTGTAGCTATCTTAGGGTTTATTTTACAGGTAAGTATTTATTTTTAAATAGGAATAATTTATTAAAGTATAGTGTAGTGTTAGGTGTAATTGTAACTTAGGTTAGGATTTATTTTACAGGTAAATTTCAGTTTATTTTAGCTAGGTAAGCTATTAAATAGTTAATAACTATTTAATAGCTATTGTACATGGTTAAAATAAATTGAAAGGTACCTGTAAAATAAAAATAAATCCTAAGATAGCTAGAATATAATTATTATTTATATTGTAGCTATATTAGGGTTTATTTTAAAGGTAAGTATTTAGTTTTAAATAGGATTCATTTAGTTAATAAGAGTTAATTTATTTAGATTTATTTAATTAATATTTAAGTTAGGGGGGCGTTATGGTTAGGGTTAGACTTAGGTTTAGGGGTTAATCATTTTATTACAGTGGCGGCGGCGTAGTGGGGGGCAGGATAGGGGTTAATAAATTTATTATAGGTTGCGGCGGGTTCATGGAGCGGCGGTTTAGGGGTTAAACTATTTATTTAGTTGCGGAGAGGTGCGGGATCAGCAGGATAGGGGTTAATAATTTTATAATAGAGGGCGACGGTATAGGGGGGCAGGATAGGGGTTACTAGGTATAATGTAGGTGGCAGCGGTGTCCGGGAGCGGCGGTTTAGGGGTTAATACATTTATAAGACTTGCGGCGGGGTCTAGGAGCGGCGGTTTAGGGGTTAATACATTTATAAGACTTGCGGCGGGGTCTAGGAGCGGCGGTTTAGGGGTTAATACATTTATAAGACTTGCGGCGGGGTCTAGGAGCGGCGGTTTAGGGGTTAGTAACTTTATTTAGTTGCGGGGGCCTCCGGGGGCGCCGGTATAGGGGGTAGAACAGTGTAGTTTAGTGTGAGTGCTTAGTGACAGGCTAGCAATAAAGCTGGGAAAAAGCCGAAGGGCAGCGAGATCGGATGAGTGATAACTGTCACAGTCCGCTGCTCATCGCCCCGCGGCTTTTTGACAGCTTTATTTGATAACTTAGGCGAACGTATTCAAGGTCCGCGGCGGCGAAGGTAGGCGAGCTTAGGCGGACGTATTGGGCCGGCGAAGCCAGAAAAGTAGACGGCTTGATAAGTAGCCCCCGGTGTGTCCGGTCCACGGCGTCATCCTTACTTGTGGGATATTCTCTTCCCCAACAGGAAATGGCAAAGAGCCCAGCAAAGCTGGTCACATGATCCCTCCAAGGCTCCGCCTTCCCCAGTCATTCGACCGACGTAAAGGAGGAATATTTGCATAGGAGAAATCATATGATACCGTGGTGACTGTAGTTAAAGAAAATAAATCATCAGACCTGATTAAAAAACCAGGGCGGGCCGTGGACCGGACACACCGTTGGAGAAAGTAATTTATCAGGTAAACATAAATTCTGTTTTCTCTAACATAGGTGTGTCCGGTCCACGGCGTCATCCTTACTTGTGGGAACCAATACCAAAGCTTTAGGACACGGATGATGGGAGGGAGCAAATCAGGTCACCTAGATGGAAGGCACCACGGCTTGCAAAACCTTTCTCCCAAAAATAGCCTCAGAAGAAGCAAAAGTATCAAATTTGTAAAATTTGGTAAAAGTGTGCAGTGAAGACCAAGTCGCTGCCTTACATATCTGATCAACAGAAGCCTCATTCTTGAAGGCCCATGTGGAAGCCACGGCCCTAGTGGAATGAGCTGTGATTCTTTCAGGAGGCTGCCGTCCGGCAGTCTCATAAGCCAATCTGATGATGCTTTTAAGCCAAAAAGAGAGAGAGGTAGAAGTTGCTTTTTGACCTCTCCTTTTACCAGAATAAACAACAAACAAGGAAGATGTTTGTCTGAAATCCTTTGTAGCATCTAAATAGAATTTTAGAGCACGAACTACATCCAAATTGTGCAACAAACGTTCCTTCTTTGAAACTGGATTCGGACACAAAGAAGGCACGACTATCTCCTGGTTAATGTTTTTGTTAGAAACAACTTTCGGAAGAAAACCAGGTTTAGTACGCAAAACCAAAAAACTGAGAACCCTCGCTTTGATAAAATCAAGCGTTCAATCTCCAAGCAGTCAGTTGGAGTGAGGCCAGATTCGGATGTTCGAACGGACCTTGAACAAGAAGGTCCTGTCTCAAAGGTAGCTTCCATGGTGGAGCCGATGACATATTCACCAGGTCTGCATACCAAGTCCTGCGTGGCCACGCAGGAGCTATCAAGATCACCGATGCCCTCTCCTGATTGATCCTGGCTACCAGCCTGGGGATGAGAGGAAACGGTGGGAATACATAAGCTAGGTTGAAGGTCCAAGGTGCTACTAGTGCATCTACTAGAGTCGCCTTGGGATCCCTGGATCTGGACCCGTAGCAAGGAACCTTGAAGTTCTGACGAGAGGCCATCAGATCCATGTCTGGAATGCCCCACAATTGAGTAATTTGGGCAAAGATTTCCGGATGGAGTTCCCACTCCCCCGGATGAAATGTCTGACGACTCAGAAAATCTGCTTCCCAGTTTTCCACTCCTGGGATGTGGATTGCAGACAAGTGGCAGGAGTGAGTCTCCGCCCATTGAATGATTTTGGTCACTTCTTCCATCGCCAGGGAACTCCTTGTTCCCCCCTGATGGTTGATATACGCGACAGTCGTCATGTTGTCTGATTGAAACCGTATGAATTTGGCCTTTGCTAGCTGAGGCCAAGCCTTGAGAGCATTGAATATCGCTCTCAGTTCCAGAATATTTATCGGGAGAAGAGATTCTTCCCGAGACCAAAGACCCTGAGCTTTCAGGGGTTCCCAGACCGCGCCCCAGCCCACCAGACTGGCGTCGGTCGTGACAATGACCCACTCTGGTCTGCGGAAGCTCATCCCCTGTGACAGGTTGTCCAGGGTCAGCCACCAACGGAGTGAATCTCTGGTCCTCTGATCTACTTGTATCGTCGGAGACAAGTCTGTATAATCCCCATTCCACTGACTGAGCATGCACAGTTGTAATGGTCTCAGATGAATTCGCGCAAAAGGAACTATGTCCATTGCCGCGACCATCAAACCTATTACTTCCATGCACTGCGCTATGGAAGGAAGAGGAACAGAATGAAGTACTTGACAAGAGCTTAGAAGTTTTGATTTTCTGGCCTCTGTCAGAAAAATCCTCATTTCTAAGGAGTCTATTATTGTTCCCAAGAAGGGAACTCTTGTTGACGGAGATAGAGAACTTTTTTCTACGTTCACTTTCCACCCGTGAGATCTGAGAAAGGCCAGGACAATGTCCGTATGAGCCTTTGCTTGTGGTAGGGACGACGCTTGAATCAGTATGTCGTCCAAGTAAGGTACTACTGCAATGCCCCTTGGTCGTAGCACCGCTAGAAGGGACCCTAGTACCTTTGTGAAAATTCTTGGAGCAGTGGCTAATCCGAATGGAAGTGCCACAAACTGGTAATGCTTGTCCAGAAAGGCGAACCTTAGGAACCGATGATGTTCCTTGTGGATAGGAATATGTAGATACGCATCCTTTAAATCCACCGTGGTCATGAATTGACCTTCCTGGATGGAAGGAAGAATTGTCCGAATGGTTTCCATTTTGAACGATGGAACCTTGAGAAACTTGTTTAGGATCTTGAGATCTAAGATTGGTCTGAATGTTCCCTCTTTTTTGGGAACTATGAACAGATTGGAGTAGAATCCCATCCCTTGTTCTCCTAATGGAACAGGATGAATCACTCCCATTTTTAACAGGTCTTCTACACAATGTAAGAATGCCTGTCTTTTTAAGTGGTCTGAAGACAATTGAGACCTGTGGAACCTCCCCCTTGGGGGTAGCTCCTTGAATTCCAGAAGATAACCTTGGGAGACTATTTCTAGCGCCCAAGGATCCAGAACATCTCTTGCCCAAGCCTGAGCGAAGAGAGAAAGTCTGCCCCCCACCAGATCCGGTCCCGGATCGGGGGCCAACATCTCATGCTGTCTTGGTAGCAGTGGCAGGTTTCTTGGCCTGCTTACCTTTGTTCCAGCCTTGCATTGGCCTCCAGGCTGGCTTGGTTTGAGAAGTATTACCCTCTTGCTTAGAGGATGTAGCACTTGGGGCTGGTCCGTTTCTGCGAAAGGGACGAAAATTTGGTTTATTTTTAGCCTTGAAAGACCTATCCTGAGGAAGGGCGTGGCCCTTACCCCCAGTGATATCAGAAATAATCTCTTTCAAGTCAGGGCCAAACAGTGTTTTCCCCTTGAAAGGTATGTTAAGCAATTTGTTCTTGGAAGACGCATCCGCTGACCAAGATTTTAGCCAAAGCGCTCTGCGCGCCACAATAGCAAACCCAGAATTTTTCGCCGCTAATCTAGCCAATTGCAAAGTGGCGTCTAAAGTAAAAGAGTTAGCCAATTTGAGAGCATGAATTCTGTCCTCATAAGAAGAATCTTTATTGAGCGACTTTTCTAGTTCATCGAACCAGAAACACGCTGCTGTAGTGACAGGAACCATGCATGAAATTGGTTGTAGAAGGTAACCTTGCTGAACAAACATCTTTTTAAGCAAACCCTCTAATTTTTTATCCATAGGATCTTTGAAAGCACAACTATCCTCAATAGGGATAGTAGTGCGTTTGTTTAGAGTAGAAACCGCCCCCTCGACCTTGGGGACTGTCTGCCATAAGTCCTTTCTGGGGTCGACCATACGAAACAATTTCTTAAATATAGGGGGAGGGACAAAAGGTATGCCAGGCCTTTCTCATTCTTTGTTTACAATGTCCGCCACCCGCTTGGGTATAGGAAAAGCTTCGGGGGGCCCCGGGACCTCTAGGAACTTGTCCATCTTACATAATTTCTCTGGAATGACCAAATTCTCACCAAAAAACTCTGAGCCATCTCCGTGGAGATGTTGCCTGTACAACGGCAAAGAGAATGACAGGGGAAGGCGGAGCCTAGGAGGGATCATGTGACCAGCTTTGCTGGGCTCTTTGCCATTTCCTGTTGGGGAAGAGAATATCCCACAAGTAAGGATGACGCCGTGGACCGGACACACCTATGTTGGAGAAATTAAATTTTGTTGAGTTTTTAAAATGTTTCTCAAATAAATGTGGTTTCCTTTGCTCTTGGTCTAATATCACATAATAATTATAAGGTACAAATGTAGTAAAAAAAAAAAAGGTGCATTGTTTACAAGAACCAAAATTCAAAGTCACAGCTTTGCAGACTGGGAAAGGCTAAGGGACAGGGATGAGATGGTCATCAATCAATATGCTGCCGTTTTGCAGCGCTGCTCTGTATTTGACTCTTCACTTCAAACAGCGCTTCTAGCTGACTGCATTGTGTTAAGCAAAACTTACACAGTGCAGCCAGAGCACATCACTGTTGGAAGAGAGCAGCCTGATGTGGAGCATCTCTGCAAAGCAAAAGCACTAAAAGCAGGTGTCCCAGTCTCTCTGCAGACATCCTGCATTTTCTGCAATGACATCTCAGATCACAGCATGTTCTCTCTTGGGGGGGAGATAAAATCATATCTTAAAAACTAGTGGTTAATCATATTTCCCACTACTTACAGTTATCACTCTGAATTTCGCCTATAGGACATTGAAGTGGTTAACCAAAAGATGACAGTTGTGGGGAAATCTGCCTGCACATTTAATATGGAGCCTTTGCTAACACAGTCTATGAATACATCATACCGTAAGACATTTTAGTAATTCTTTTCTCCCACTGAGCGTAGTAGATTGTAGTGGGTTAACGATTAGAGAACAACATTGTTCACTGAGTGTAAAATTATTTTCTTTTATAGAACGCAACAGTTGCAAGATCAATTGTACATCATAATCTCCTGTTAACTAATCTAAATTGTCTCAAAATAAATAAAAATAACATAAAAACTGTTTAAATATAAAGTAAAACTAACTGGAAGTGTATGATTGTATTCATTAAAGTCCTGGGACTCTTCTGTTCTGTTGTGACTGATAGGGTCAATTTGCACAGAAAAAAAGCAGGATTATTCAGCACAAGGCACTGTAATACATTTTCTCTTTCAGATCATGGAACAGAAAAAAAAATTTGAGCATTATGTCTCAGGGGTTTTTAACCTAAGATTTGGGAGCCGAATATGGTCTAGCAGTGATTGTTATTCCCTTTGCACCATTTCTCATCAGTCTTACCTGATCTGCAACATATAAACTGTTCCTGCGCTTCTAGAACGTTTTCTAACTTTCATCAATGTATTAATTTAGAGTTAGGCCAGCGGTTATCCCATCTTGCTCCCAGAGCAGAAATAAAAATTCTAATAGCTTTAACTCCTATAAATCACATATTCCTTATTTTATCCAGCAAACCACTTGCACACAAAGGGGTTAAACACAGAGCAAACGTCCTATGTGGGAACACCAACAAACTGCAGCCACTGAGCAGAAAATGGCTGACGAGCCAATAAAAAGCTACATATGCAGGCATCAACCAATCACCGCCTGTGTCTTGTTCAGGAACTCTAAAGTCTTGTAACTTTACCTATGATTTAATTCCTTTGCAGATGATAGACACACTATAAACAAGGAACAATCATGAAAGATGTATGCTAAAGTGCTAATGAATTAGAGCATGTCATTTTTTTAATAGAAATTTTCCTTAAACACATTCAGAATCTACTAAAAAAAAGTTGACTACAATAAATGCTATCTACAGCTGGAAAAAAAGACACAAAAAGTATATTATAACTTTTTTGTGGTCTTGCTCTGTTGTATAAGCTATAAAATTTGAATTTGTATTAATCTGAGGTTTTCAGTCTCAGTCCGTATGTTATCAGAACAGTCGACATTTGTGTCTTGGGCAAATGAAAAAAATAAATTAAAAAAATGGACCCGATATGGCTTCTACGCTTAAAGGGACATAATACTCATATGCTAAATCACTTGAAACTGATGCAGTATAAAGGCTGTGACACACTGCAAGCGATGCGGCGCGAGGCGAAACAGCTGTTTCGCTCCGCGTTGCATCGCTTCTGAAGATCAAATATTTAATCTCTAAGCGCTCAGCTACGCGACCTGACGCAGCAGAGTGCTCAGAGATGAAAAGGCAGGACACACTGAGCACGCACAGCCGCATCTACACGCTGCGCGCCGCTCCGCTTGCAGTGTGTCACAGCCTTAACTGTAAAAAGCTGACAGGAAAATCTCACCTGAGCATCTCTATGTAAAAAAAGGAAGATATTTTACCTCACAATCTCCTCAGCTCAGCAGAGTAAGTTCTGTGTAAAAAGTTATACTTCACCTGCTCCCAGCTGCAGGTAAAAAAATAAAAAAATGAAGAAATAAACTGCAGCCAATCAGCATCAGCAGTGCTGAGGTCATTAACTCTTTTACTGTGATCTCATGAGATTTGACTTAACTCTCATGAGATTTCATTGTAAACTTCCATAATCTGATAGGGAAATAATATGAGTGCACAAGGCTCATCCTTTCAGCTGTCCCAGGACAGACATACTAATATGCTGCTTAGAAATCCTTTACAATGAGATGTGGCTAATGAGGAACTTTTGAGATAAAATATCTTTCTTTTTTACATAGAGATGTTCAGGTGCTATTTTCTAGTCAGCTTTTTACAGCTATACTGCATCACTTTCAAGTGTTTAAACATTTGGGTATTATGGCCCTTTAACCCCTTAAGGACAAGGCCATTTTTCAATTTCTTTCCCGTAAGGACCAGGGCTATTTTTACATTTCTGCGGTGTTTGTGTTTAGCTGTAATTTTCCTCTTACTCATTAACTGTACCCATACATATTATAAACCGATTTTCTCGCCATTAAATGGACTTTCTAGAGATGCCATTATTTTCATCATATCTTATAATTTACTATAACAAAATTATAAAATATGAGGAAAAAAATGGAAAAAAACACACTTTTTCTAACTTTGACCCCCAAAATCTGTTACACATCTACAACCACCAAAAAACACCCATGCTAAATAGTTTCTAAATTTTGTCTTGAGTTTAGAAATACCCAATGTTAACATGTTCTTTGCTTTTTTTGCAAGTTATAGGGCAATAAGTACAAGTAGCACTTTGCTATTTCCAAACCACTTTTTTTCAAAATTAGCGCTAGTTACATTGGGACACTGATATCTTTCAGGAATCCCTGAATATCCCTTGACATGTATATATTTTTTTTTAGCAGACATCCCAAAGTATTGATCTAGGCCCATTTTGGTATATTTCATGCCACCCTTTCACCGCCAAATGAGATCAAATAAAAAAAATTGTTCACTTTTTCACAAATTTTTTCACAAACTTTAGATTTCTCACTGAAATTATTTACAAACAACTTGTGCAATTATGGCATAAATGGTTGTAAACACTTCTCTGGGATCCCCTTTGTTCAGAAATAGCAGACATATATGGCTTTGGCGTTGCTTTTTGGTAATTAGAAGCCCGCTAAATACCGCTGCGCACCACACGTGTATTATGCCCAGCAGTGAAGGGGTTAATTAGGGAGCATGTAGGGAGCTTATAGGGTTAATTTTAGCTTTAGTGTAGTAGACAACCCCAAGTATTGATCTAGGCCCATCTTGGTATATTTCATGCCACCATTTCACCGCCAAATGAGATCAAATGAAAAAAAATAGTACGTTAAATTTTTCACAATTTTAGGTTTCTCACTGAAATTATTTACAAACAGCTTGTGCAATTATGGCACAAATGGTTGTAAAAGCTTCTCTATGACCCCCTTTGTTCAGAAATATCAGACATATATGGCTTTGGCGTTGCTTCTTGGTAATTAGAAGGCCGCTAAATGCAGCTGCGCACCACACGTGTATTATGCCCATCAGTGAAGGGGTTAATTAGGGAGCTTGTAGGGAGCTTGCAGGGTTAATTTTAGCTTTAATGTAGAGATCAGCCTGCCACCTGACATATCACACCCCCTGATCCCTCCCAAATAGCTCTCTTCCCTCCCCCACCCCACAATTGTCCCCGCCATCTTAAGTACTGGCAGAAAGTCTGGCAGTACTAAAATAAAAGGTATTTTTTTTTTTAAAAAAAATATATATATATTTTTTTGCATATTTACATATGCTCATTTTTAGGATCCACCCTTAGCCCCCAACCTCCCTGATCACCCGTCAAACAGCTCTCTAACCCTCCCCCTCTAACGTATTGGTAGCCATCTTGGGTACTGGCAGCTGTCTGCCAGTAACCAGTTTACAATAAAATATATATTTTTATTATTATTTTTATAATTTTTCTGTAGTGTAGCTTGCCCCCCACCTCCCTCCCTCCGAGATCCCTTAGATCATTTTTTTTTTCCCCACTTTCTGTTCACATTTTTTCCGCAGTGTAGCGGCTCCCACTTGCTCACTACCCGTTCCCGGCTCCCGTGCACGATCCCGTGCGCCCGCCCTGGCGATCCTGCCCACTCCACATCATACGGCCCATCGATGGCCGCCCACCCGCCTCCCAGACTGGCTCCCACCTACCAACGATACCGGCCATCGATGTCCGGTGCAGAGAGGGCCACAGAGTGGCTCTCTCTGCATCGGATGGCCAAGGAGAGTTATTGCAGGATGCCTCGATGTCGAGGCATCACTGCAATAACCCGAAAGCGGCTGGAAGTGATCAGGATCGCTTCCAGCCGCTTTAAACCCTCCCTAATGTCGTACAGGGTACGTCGCTGGTCTTTAAAGACCAGGTTGTGTGCGACGTACCCTGTACGACATGCGTCATTAAGGGGTTAAGAGAATGAATTTGAAACAGATTATTATAAACCAGTTGTTTTATAACTTACAAAAGTCACTATTTTGTTTTGCAACAAAGTTTCATTTTGTATATTTCTCAAAAATTATTTCTATAGCCCAGTGAGAATGTGAACAGCTAGGTCTGTGTTAATAATAATGTGACAATTTAAACATTGATTAATTCAAAGCTGTACCTTAGGTAGCTGCCAAAGTAAGCCACAATGTTTGTATGTTTGCAGTCTTTCATCATGATAATTTCCTGCTGCACCACAGCAAAATCTTCTCCTGAAAAGGAAAAAAAATACATTTATAGGCATATTATATTTTATATATAGATAGATAGAGATAGATAGATAGATAACCCTTGAAGGCCAATGATAATCAAATACTACTTTTTATCCTACTGTAATTGTCCACCAGACAGAAGAGATTGTGAGTAAGAGAGAGACAACACAGCCAAGTGAAAAAGAGAAATAAAGATAAATGGGAGATGGTGGGGAGCAGGATGTAAGTAAGGAGAGGGAGAGATAGAGAAGGGAGGGAGAAAGGGGGGGAGATAGAAAAAGGGGAAAAGAGTGGGATGGGAAAAGAAAGGGAGGACAAGGAATCGAAGGGGAAGAAAGGGAAATGTAGAGATAGAAGGAACAAAGGAAAAGAAAGGGAAGGAGGAAATGAAGGGAGTGAAAAAAAGAAGAAGCGAGAAGGAAGGAAAGATTGAGAGGAAGGGCAAAGAAGGGAGGGGGAAACAAGGAATGAAAAGAAACGTTAGGGAAGGGAGGTAAAGGGAGGAAGAGAGGTAAAGGGTGGGAGACGAACAGAGGGAAGGAAAGGGAGGGAAGGAAAAGGAGGAAGGGAAAGGAAGTGCGGAAGAAAGGGAGGGAGGAAGAAAGTGAGGGAAAGGATGAAGAGAGAGGGAAAGGAGGAAAGGGCAGGGAGGGAAAGAAGGAAGGAAGGGAAAGGGGGAAAGAGAAAGGAAGGAAGGGAAAGGAGGAAAAAGAAAGGAAGGGAGGGAAAGGGGGAAAGAGAAAGGAAGGGAGGAAAAGGGGGAAGTAAGCGAGTGAGGGGGAGGGAGAGCGAGGAAGGGAGGGGAAGAGAGTGAGCGGGAGGGAAGGGGAGAGAGTGAGCGGGAGGGAAGGGGAGAGAGTGAGCGGGAGGGAAGGGGAGAGAGTGAGCGGGAGGGAAGGGGAGAGAGTGAGCGGGAGGGAAGGGGAGAGAGTGAGCGGGAGGGAAAGGGAGAGAGTGAGCGGGAGGGAAAGGGAGAGAGTGAGCGGGAGGGAAAGGGAGAGAGTGAGCGGGAGGGAAAGGGAGAGAGTGAGCGGGAGGGAAAGGGAGAGAGTGAGTGGGAGGGAAGGGGAGAGAGAGAGTGAGCGGGAAGGAAAAGGAGATAGTGAGCGGGAGGGAAGGGGAGATAGTGAGCGGGAGGGAAGGGGAGATAGTGAGCGGGAGGGAAGGGGAGATAGTGAGCGGGAGGGAAGGGGAGATAGTGAGCGGGAGGGAAGGGGAGATAGTGAGCGGGAGGGAAGGAGAGAGAGTGAGTGGGAGAGAGGGGGAGAGAGGGAGTGGGAGAGAGAGAGGGAGTGGGAGAGAGAGAGGGAGTGGGAGAGAGAGAGGGAGTGGGAGAGAGAGAGGGAGAGGGAGTGGGAGAAAGAGAGGGAGGGGGAGAGAGAGAGGGAGGGGGAGAGAGCAATGGAGAAGGAGGGGGCGAAAGCAAGGGTAAGAGGAAGAGCAAAGGTGGGAGGGGAAGGAAGGATTTGTCTCTAGATTTGAAAAGTTCATTAAAATCACATCTCGTCATTGATGAAGACAATCTACATGAAATGCTTCTCTTGCCCCTGGATCTCTCCTCCTGAACTCTCCCATGCACCTCCTTTAGAATATATGCTAACAAGTTCAACTGTCCAGTTGATCATTACATTTAAATGTGATTTACAGCTAACAGTGACACACAGGCAGTGCTCTCTACATTTATATCTCACACACATGTATTTTAAGTATTTTAATTATTATACTGAAGTTTTATACCTAATGTCTTAGTGCTGATTAATGTAATTGTGCTTTATGAATAAAATATAATAATAATAGTACTATTTTACAAATAAAATATTGTAGATGCAACATAAAGCTTCTTTAAATTTAAACCGAAACAGGAAGTACATGATTGTGTACAACTGTGACTCTAAAAGCTCACTGGTTGCCAGAGACAACTCCCACAGAAAAAACATAATTTATGCTTACCTGATAAATTCCTTTCTCCTGTAGTGTAGTCAGTCCACGGGTCATCCATTACCTATGGGATATTAACTCCTCCCTAACAGGAAGTGCAAGAGGATCACCCAAGCAGAGCTGCTATATAGCTCCTCCCCTCTACGTCACACCCAGTCATTCGACCGAAAACCAAACGAGAAAGGAGAAACTATAGGGTGCAGTGGTGACTGGAATATAATTTAAAATTTAGACCTGCCATAAAAAACAGGGCGGGCCGTGGACTGACTACACTACAGGAGAAAGGAATTTATCAGGTAAGCATAAATTATGTTTTCTCCTGTTAAGTGTAGTCAGTCCACGGGTCATCCATTACCTATGGGATACCAATACCAAAGCTAAAGTACACGGATGACGGGAGGGAACGGCAGGATCTTTATACGGAAGGAACCACTGCCTGAAGAACCTTTCTCCCAAAAACAGCCTCAGAAGAAGCGAAAGTATCAAATTTGTAAAATTTGGAAAAAGTATGAAGAGAAGACCAAGTTGCAGCCTTGCAAATCTGTTCAACAGAGGCCTCATTCTTAAAGGCCCACGTGGAAGCCACAGCTCTCGTAGAATGAGCTGTAATTCTTTCAGGAGGCTGCTGTCCAGCAGTCTCATAGGCTAAACGTATTATGCTACGAAGCCAAAAAGAGAGAGAGGTAGCAGATGCTTTTTGACCTCTCCTCTGTCCAGAATAAACGACAAACAGGGAAGAAGTTTGGCGAAAATCTTTAGTTGCCTGTAAATAAAATTTCAGGGCACGGACTACGTCTAGATTGTGCAGAAGTCGTTCCTTCTTTGAAGAAGGGTTAGGGCACAATGATGGAACAACAATCTCTTGATTGATATTCTTGTTAGTGACTACCTTAGGTAAGAACCCAGGTTTAGTACGCAGAACTACCTTGTCTGAATGAAAAATCAGATAAGGAGAATCACAATGTAAGGCCGATAACTCAGAGACTCTACGAGCCGAGGAAATAGCCATTAAAAACAGAACTTTCCAATATAACAGCTTGATATCAATGGAATGAAGGGGTTCAAACGGAACACCCTGTAAAACGTTAAGAACTAAGTTTAAGCTCCACGGTGGAGCAACAGTCTTAAACACAGGCTTAATCCTGGCCAAAGCCTGACAAAAAGCCTGAACGTCTGGAACTTCTGACAGACGTTTGTGTAAAAGGATGGACAGAGCTGAGATCTGTCCCTTTAAAGAACTTGCAGATAAACCCTTTTCTAAACCTTCTTGTAGAAAAGACAATATCCTAGGAATCCTAACCTTACTCCATGAGTAACTCTTGGATTCGCACCAGTGTAAATATTTACGCCATATCTTATGGTAAATTTTCCTGGTAACAGGTTTCCTAGCCTGTATTAAGGTATCAATTACTGACGCCGAAAATCCACGCTTTGATAAAATCAAGCGTTCAATCTCCATGCAGTCAGCTTCAGAGAAATTAGATTTTGATGTTTGAAAGGACCCTGAATTAGAAGGTCCTGTCTCAGAGGCAGCGACCAAGGTGGACAGGATGACATGTCCACTAGATCTGCATACCAGGTCCTGCGTGGCCACGCAGGCGCTATTAGAATCACCGATGCTTTCTCCTGTTTGATCCTGGCAATCAATCGAGGAAGCATCGGGAAGGGTGGAAACACATAAGCCATCTTGAAGGTCCAGGGTGCTGTCAGAGCATCTATCAGGACCGCTCCCGGGTCCCTGGATCTGAACCCGTAACAATGAAGCTTGGCGTTCTGGCGAGACGCCATGAGATCCATATCTGGTTTGCCCCAACGTCGAAGTATTTGGGCAAAGACCTCCGGATGAAGTTCCCACTCCCCCGGATGAAAAGTCTGGCGACTTAGGAAATCCGCTTCCCAGTTCTCCACGCCTGGGATGTGGATCGCTGACAGGTGGCAAGAGTGAGACTCTGCCCAGCGAATTATCTTTGAAACTTCCATCATCGCTAGGGAACTCCTTGTCCCTCCCTGATGGTTGATGTAAGCCACAGTCGTGATGTTGTCCGACTGAAACCTGATGAACCTCAGAGTTGCTAACTGAGGCCAAGCCAGAAGGGCATTGAGAACTGCTCTCAATTCCAGAATGTTTATTGGAAGAAGACTCTCCTCCTGAGTCCATGATCCCTGAGCCTTCAGGGAATTCCAGACAGCGCCCCAACCTAGTAGGCTGGCGTCTGTTGTTACAATTGTCTAGTCTGGCCTGCTGAAGGGCATCCCTCTGGACAGATGTGGCCGAGAAAGCCACCATAGAAGAGAATCTCTGGTCTCTTGATCCAGATTCAGCATAGGGGACAAATCTGAGTAATCCCCATTCCACTGACTTAGCATGCACAATTGCAGCGGTCTGAGATGTAGGCGTGCAAAAGGTACTATGTCCATTGCCGCTACCATTAAGCCGATTACCTCCATGCATTGAGCCACTGACGGGTGTGGAATGGAATGAAGGATCCGACAAGCATTTAGAAGTTTTGTTAACCTGTCCTCTGTCAGGTAAATCTTCATTTCTACAGAATCTATGAGAGTGGCAATAGAGAACTCTTTTCTTCGTTCACTTTCCACCCATGTGACCTTAGAAATGCCAGTACTAACTCTGTATGAGACTTGGCAGTTTGGAAACTTGACGCTTGTATCAGAATGTCGTCTAGGTACGGAGCTACTGATATTCCTCGCGGTCTTAGTACCGCCAGAAGAGAACCCAGAACCTTTGTAAAGATTCTTGGAGCCGTAGCTAACCCGAAGGGAAGAGCTACAAACTGGTAATGCCTGTCTAGGAAGGCAAACCTTAGATACCGGGAATGATCCTTGTGAATCGGTATGTGAAGGTAGGCATTCTTTAAATCCACTGTGGTCATGTACTGACCCCTTTGGATCATGGGTAAGATTGTCCGAATAGTTTCCATTTTGAACGATGGAACTCTTAGGAATTTGTTTAGGATCTTTAAATCCAATATTGGTCTGAAGGTTCCTTCTTTCTTGGGAACCACAAACAGATTTGAGTAAAACCCTTGTCCGTGTTCCGACCGCGGAACCGGATGGATCACTCCCATCAGTAAAAGATCTTGTACACAGCGTAGAAACGCCTCTTTCTTTATCTGGTTTGTTGACAACCTTGAAAGATGAAATCTCCCTTGTGGAGGAGAAGCTTTGAAGTCCAGAAGATATCCCTGAGATATGATCTCCAACGCCCAGGGATCCTGGACATCTCTTGCCCAAGCCTGGGCGAAGAGAGAAAGTCTGCCCCCCACTAGATCCGTTTCTGGATCGGGGGCCCTCACTTCATGCTGTCTTAGTGGCAGCAGCAGGTTTTCTGGCCTGCTTGCCCTTGTTCCAGGTCTGGTTAGGTTTCCAGCCTTGTCTGTAGCAAGCAACAGTTCCTTCTTGTTTTGGAGCCGAGGAAGTTGATGCTGCTCCTGCCTTGAAGTTACGAAAGGCACGAAAATTAGACTGTCTGGCCCTTGGTTTGGCTCTGTCTTGAGGCAGAGCATGGCCCTTACCTCCCGTAATGTCAGCGATAATTTCTTTCAAACCGGGCCCGAATAATGACTGCCCCTTGAAAGGTATGTTAAGCAATTTAGATTTAGAAGTCACATCAGCTGACCAGGATTTTAGCCACAGCGCTCTGCGCGCCTGAATGGCGAATCCGGAATTCTTAGCCGTAAGTTTAGTTAAGTGTACTACGGCATCAGAAATAAATGAATTAGCTAGCTTAAGGGTTTTAAGCTTGTGTGTAATCTCATCCAATGGAGCTGTGTTAAGGGTCTCTTCCAGAGACTCAAACCAAAATGCCGCCGCAGCCGTGACAGGCGCAATGCATGCAAGGGGTTGCAATATAAAACCTTGTTGAACAAACATTTTCTTAAGGTAACCCTCTAACTTTTTATCCATTGGATCTGAAAAGGCACAGCTATCCTCTACCGGGATAGTGGTACGCTTAGCTAAAGTAGAAACTGCTCCCTCCACCTTAGGGACCGTTTGCCATAAGTCCCGTGTAGTGGCGTCTATTGGAAACATTTTTCTGAATATAGGAGGGGGTGAGAAAGGCACACCGGGTCTATCCCACTCCTTAGTAACAATTTCAGTAAGTCTCTTAGGTATAGGAAAAACGTCAGTACACGTTGGTACCGCAAAATATTTATCCAACCTAAATATTTTCTCTGGGATTGCAACCGTGTTACAATCATTCAGAGCCGCTAACACCTCCCCTAGTAATACACGGAGGTTTTCCAGCTTAAATTTGAAATTTGAAATGTCTGAATCCAGTTTATTTGGATCAGATCCGTCACCCACAGAATGAAGCTCTCCGTCTTCATGTTCTGCAATTTGTGACGCAGTATCAGACATGGCCCTAGCATTATCAGCGCACTCTGTTCTCACCCCAGAGTGGTCTCGTTTACCCCTAAGTTCTGGCAATTTAGATAAAACTTCAGTCATAACATTAGCCATGTCTTGTAAAGTGATTTGTAATGGCCGCCCTGATGTACTTGGCGTTACAATATCACGCACCTCCTGAGCGGGAGATGCAGGTACTGACACGTGAGGCAAGTTAGTCGGCATAACTTCCCCCTCGTTCTCTGGTGAATTTTGCTTAACTTGTACAGATTGGCTTTTATTTAAAGTAGCATCAATGCAATTAGTACATAAATTTCTATTGGGCTCCACCTTGGCCTTTGAACATATTGCACAAAGAGATTCCTCTGTGTCAGACATGTTTAAACAAACTAGCAATTAGACTAGCAAGCTTGGAAAATACTTTTCAAATGAATTTACAAGCAATATAAAAAACGTTACTGTGCCTTTAAGAAGCACACAAAAAAACTGTCACTTTGATATAACAATGAACCGGTTTAGTTATAGCAATCAATTTTCACATGAAATGCATTAATTTAGCAAAGGATAGCACCCATCAGCAAATGGATTAATAACCCCTTAATACTAAAAAAACGATTGACAAATCAAATAAATACGTTTTTTATCACAGTCAAAGCACAGTCTCACAGGTCTGCTGTGAGTGATTACCTCCCTCAAACTAGTTTTGGAGACCCCTGAGCTCTGTAGAGACGTCCTGGATCATGCAGGGAGAATAAGGAAGACTGTGACTGAATTTTTAATGCGTAGTAAAAGCGCCAAAATAGGCCCCTCCCACTCATAATACAGCAGTGGGGAAGCTCAGTAAACTGATTTTATTCAAAATAAACGACAGCCAAGTGGAAAATAATGCCCATAAATTTTCACCAAGTACCTCAGAGAGAAAAACGATTAACCTGCCAGTAAACGTTTTCAAAATATGAAATAATAATAAAAGCCTGTTGCTAGTCGCTATCACTGCAGAAAGGCTATAAGTTATATGTATATCGTATTTTCTTAGTGAAGTGCCATTCCCCAGAAATACTTTAGTGCCAACATACATACATAACAGCCTGATACCAGTTGCTACTACTGCATTTAAGGCTGTACTTACATTATATTGGTATTAGCAGTATTTTCTCAGTCAATTCCATTCCTTAGAAAATAATATACTGCAACATACCTCTTTGCAGGTGAACCCTGCCCGCTGTCCCCTGTTCTGAAGTTACCTCGCTCCTCAGAATGGCCGAGAACAGCAAATGGATCTTAGTTACGTCCGCTAAGATCATGCACAAACTCAGGTAGATTCTTCTTCTAATACTGCCTGAGAAGAAACAACACACTCCGGTGCTGTTTAAAACAACAAACTTTTGATTGAAGTAATAGAAAACTAAATTTAAAAACCACACTCCTCTCACACATCCTATCTATTAGTTAGGTGCAAGAGAATGACTGGGTGTGACGTAGAGGGGAGGAGCTATATAGCAGCTCTGCTTGGGTGATCCTCTTGCACTTCCTGTTAGGGAGGAGTTAATATCCCATAGGTAATGGATGACCCGTGGACTGACTACACTTAACAGGAGAAAAGTTGGCTTACTCAGTACAGGAACATTAACTTAATAAAAAAAAAAAATTATAATGCATCTTAAAACCTTCTCTTTCAGTGCCGGATATTCAAAACCTCGCCGGCATGGAGAGAAAATCTTTAGGATTTTTTTTTTTAGACCTTGCATTAATAATGTATGGGTCTCTGTTTCACATAAATAACACTACATAGCAACATAAACATTTCTCAAGAAAAAAATTGTGTTTCTTAAATTTTTAAGGGCCTCGCCATACCGACGAAACTTCTTAGATCATCTCACCTGCGTAGCGATGTTTTGAATATCAGGCCCTCAACAAGAATAGAGAAGATTTTGTGAGTAACATGTTCCTTTGGCAAAAAAAAAGATTTTATATATATGTGTGTGTGTGTGTGTGTGTGTGTGTGTGTGTGTGTGTGTGTGTGTAATAAAAAAATCTTAAAACAGACACTTTGAGGTTGAAGCAGCTTTGATGAAAGCCATTACAGTTTGATACAGCTTCATAACTTTGTCATGAAATCTGACTGGCAGGCTGAAAATGACCTCTGTGAACCCATCAACACCAGTACATTCACTCTTCAGCAATCTGTGAGCTGCATTTTACTTTCTTCAGACACTACTAACTCTGGCTAAACTACTCAGACAGAAATCTTTACTTCACACATGGATTACAGTTCAACTTTATAAAAGGAGAAGGTCACCGTGAGGGGGAAAAAAAAAAAAGAGAGAGAAATGAAGTTAAGTGACAGGTATCATGCTGTGACTTTCCCAAAATAGTCTCAACTTTACCAAACTAATACAATGTATGTATCATGCAATATAATATTTATTCTAAGTGCTGTGAAGATTTAGAACTCCCTTTTAAAAATATACAGCGCACTACAAAAGTAAAACAACAGAGAGGCAATATTTAGAGTGAAATGACCACACATACATATATATATATATATAGTGGGTAAAGTAAGAAATTGGTTAATCCTAGCATTACCCGGGTAAACCAGACTTTACCACCAATATATATATATATATATATATATATATATATATACACACACACACACATATACAGTGCTTTTTTGTAAAAGAAAACAAATTATGCTTATCTGATCATTTCCATTTCTTCCGTTGGAAAGAGTCCACAGATGCATTCATTACATTTGGGAAATAAGAACCTGGTCACCAGGAGGAGGCAAAGACACCCCAGCCAAAGGCTTAAATACTCCTCCCATTTCTCTCATCCCCCAGTCATTCTGCCGAGGAACAAGGAACAGTAGAAGAAATATCAGGGTAAGAAATATCAGGGTAAAAATAGGTGCTAGAAGAATAAAAAGACGCCCCACGTAGAAAACGGGTGGGGAGCTGTGGACTCTTTCCAACGGAAGAAAAGGAAATTATCAGGTAAGAATAATTTATGTTTTTCTTCCTAACTGGAAAGAGTCCACAGCAGCATTCATTACTTTTGGGAAAACAATACCCAAGATAAAGAGGACACTGAATGCCAAAACGGGAGGGTACAATAGGCAGCCCATTCTGAGGGCACCAAGCCAAAAACCACTAACCAACAAAAACCCTGCTTCATCCGAAGCCGAGAAAAAGTTGAAAAACGAAGGGCACTGACCCGCAGATAGTCCAGAAGTCTATCTAGAGGCCGCAAAATCAGACTCAACTGAGCCAATAGTCCTCCAGGAGACACCGTTGCCCAACAGGTGGTCCCTCACCACTCACCCCTCACTAATGAGGGGAACACCAGCCTAAACCCCCCAAGGGATAAGGCAAGGAAGAACCGAAGGGGAAACAAAAGGTCACCACAAAATCCATAAAAGGAAAACTCCCAATAGCGAGCCCAGCTCACAAAGACCCAAATGGGTCCTGACAGACAAGGGGAGGCTATGCCCAGACCAAGCAGAAACCAGAGGTTTAGGACCGGGCCTCGAAGTGAGAAAACTTTCTCTCAACATTGTGCAAAAGCACCGAAAGACAACTGAAGACGGAGTCTTCACCTTGTCAGAACTAAGAATACTATCGTATTCAGACAAAAAAAGAACATGTAACAGACCCAGAAAAAAAAACCTGAGTCAAGCACATGCAGCCATCATTAGGATGACCCAGAAGAATACTTGCTGAGAATTAAAAAATGGCCAGCAAGAGAACAATTGCAAAAGGAAAACTCCTAGACAGAGGGCACACTCTAGGCAATCGAGCTGCTAGACCTACACACAGGGCTCCAAAAGGGGAAGCACATAACCTCAACGAGACCCACAGCAGTTACACCCAGAACCTGAAGGTGAATGGTAAACCGGGACCCTCAGCTTGTAAACCCAGGGGGCTAGCTACAATGCCAACCTAGATCCCGAAGAAGACAGTGCATCTCGGAACCCACTCCCAACCGGGCCAGCCCAAGCATCGATAGGTCTTGAAAACAGAAGAACCCCAACACCAGCTCAAAAACGAGCGGAAGAATGGCCAGAGCCATCCCAACAGAGCACAGGTGCCAACCCGACTCCTTAGAAACAGATGACAAGGCCGTAGACCCAAAGGAATCTAACAAAAGACCCACCATAGTCTCGACAAGGAGCCAGCAAGACTCCAGATGGAACGTAACAACCCAGAGAAAAACACCCTCTCTGAAAGGTTAATTCTCAGTTCCAAACTCCTGAATCCAAGAGAATCCCTAAGAAAAGTGACCACACCTCCATAAGGAGGAGAATAAGCCCCCCACCCTAAGAAAAGAAATGGGGCCAAAAAAGTAGAGCACCTGCCCACAAGACACAAAGCCACAGGCTAAAGGAGAGATCAATCTCCAACTCAGATGAACTTGGAAGGATTCCCCCTAAGGAATTAGCTTGCTAACACACATCCAATGTGCAATAGCTGCAGCAGAGACACTGCAAACCCATTCGCCTGCAGAGCAGTGATCCATAAGGTTACCACAGCAAGCTGACCAAGGGAAACCGACCATAAAGGCGTAAGTCAAGCCCAATGAGCATCAGCACTCAGACAACCTGGCCAACCATGACCAGGTCAATTAGTCCAAGTAAAAGGACATAGCCCAAGTTCCCAGAGGAACCCGAACCAGCCCTAGAGCCAAAAAGTCCGGCAACAACTCCACAAAGGAAGTGTCAGGGTTTTTTCCCTGTTTTGTTTGCCATATGCTGCTGGCAGCCATTTTACTCACCTCTCTTGCTGACTCTGGTGCATACTGTGTGATGCTGCTCATTTCCTGCACTTTCTTTTATGGCCAGACTGGTATACATAATCCGTGTGAGACAGGATGCAGTCTCAGAATCCCGTCATCACTTATTATTTAAAGGGCCTCTGTTCAGTATGCTTTGCCCTTGAATTGACTCAGACCTGTTTGTGAGAGGTCCTGTTTATTATCTAGCTGTCTTACGTCCCTACTGGTTCCTGATCTCTGGCTTATTCCTGACTCTCTACTCGCTTTGGCTCCTGACTCGTCTCGTCTGACCACCAGCTCTGGTTTTGATTCCTGGCTTGTTATTTGACTTGTGGACTTTTTATTATTTTTTGCTATTAAAAAAAGCTGTGATTATTTTTGCACTTCTCGTCTCAGTCTGATTCCTGGCACCCTGACATTACGCAAGGGCCATAAATCCTGATGGTGCTAATAATCCACCTTCATCTGCTATAATTTCCAGGATGGATGAACAGGATCACCGCTTGGATCAATTTGCACTAGCCCTGCAAACCCTGCTGACTCGCACTGCACATTTGGACCAAAGTGTCCCGCAAGTTATGGTACAAGATCTGTTGCTCAGTATGCCATTGAGTTCCGTACGCTTGCCGCAGAGGTAGGTTGGAACAATGAAGCCCTTGTTGTCGCCTTCTTTCATGGGCTCTTTGATGCGATTAAAGACGAAGTTGCTGCCAAAGATTTACCAGAAGATCGAGGCATTGGTGTCTTTTTCGATCCTAATTGACATCAGACTAAGTGAGAGGTCCTCTTTCAAGGAGCGCTTGCGGAAGCCTCCTGTTCCATTGTCTCCTACGTGTTCATTCCCAAACAATGCCTCCCTCTCCTCTCATGCCTCCTGGTCCCGAGTCACCAGATACTGCTGAGCCGATGCAGTTGGGATTCACGCGTCTCTCCGTTGCGGAGAGGGCCTTTAGGAGCAGGGAGGTTCTCTGCCTCTATTGTGGGTTACAGGACCACCTTTTGAAGTCTTGTCCTACACGGCCGGGAAATGCTCACACTTAAGGTCCTGTCGGGGGCAGACCTTGGGTGGTTTATCCTCGTCCCCGGAACCGCTAAAGGAGAAACCTTTGTTCACGGTTGTCCTTTCCTGGGTGGACTCCTCCCTAGTCACCCAGTCTCTTGTTGACTCCGGTGCTGCGGGCTATTTCATTGACAGTGCTTTTGTATCAAAGCACTCCATTCCTGTTTTGCCTTGGTCCGTTCCGCTTGCTATTGAGGCCATTGATGGCAGGCCCCTTCAGCCCGCACTCGTTACTCACGAAACTGCTCTGTTATCCATGGCTGCTGGGGCTCTCCATTTTGAAACCCTCCAGTTCCAGGTGATAAACTCTCCGCATTTTCCGGGTGTTCTGGGTTATCCCTGGCTCCAAAAGCACAATCTCAGTCTCGACTGGCGCAGGTCCGAAATTTTGTTGTGGTCTCCGCAATGTATTTCCACTTGTCTTCAGAAACCAGTTAAAGTCTTGTGCACTTCTTCGGTATCTCAATTGCCAGAGGAGTACTGAGAGTTCCTAGACATTTTTGACAAGGTGTGTGCCAGTACGTTGCCTCCTCACCGGTCTTAGGATTGTGCCATAGACCTGCAACCAGGAGCCATTCTTTCTCAGGGCCGGATTTACCCTCTGTCTGTTGCGGAGAATTGTGCTATGGAGGAGTATGTTGCCGATGTTCTGTTGCGGGGGATCATCTGCAAATCCTGCTCTCCTGCAGGGGATGGCTTCTTCTTTGTGAAGAAAAAGGGTGGCGAGTTAAGACTATGCATCGATTATAGGTGTCTTAATCGTCTTACCATTAAGAATGCTTACCCTATTCCACATATTACGGAACTCTTTGACTGCCTCAAGGGCTACGGTCTTTACTAAACTTGCTTGAGAGGAGCGTACAATCTCGTTAGGATCAAGGAGGGCCACGAATGGAAAACAGCATTTAACACCAGGAGCGGGCATTATGAGTATCTTGTAATACCCTTTGGCCTATGTAATGCTCCTGCTGTTTTCCAGGAATTTATTAATGATGTCCTACGAGATATGTTGCAACAGTGTGTTGTGGTGTACATAGACAACATCCTCATACACTCACCCACACTTGAGGCTCATCGTTCTGATATTACACGGGTTCTTTAGAGACTACGTGAGAACGGCCTGTTTGGAAACTCAAGAAATGTGAGTTCCATCAGACTCAAGTAACCTTCCTAGGTTATGTTATCTCCGTTGCAGGGTTCTCCATGGATCCTGACAAGTTATCTGCAGTTCTGCAGTGGCCTCGCCCAGTTGGTCTTCAGTCTACTCAACGTTTTTTGGGGTTTGCCAATTACTATAGAAAGTTTATTAAAAACTTTTCTTCCTTGGTCAAACCTATCACAGACATGACCCGTAAAGAGAATGATTCACTCCATTGGTCACCTACTGACATTAAGGCCTTTGATAGTCTTAAGACTGCCTTTGCTGCCGCTCCAGTTCTCGCTCATCCTAACCCTGTCCTGCCTTTCGTTCTTGAGGTCGATGCGTCTGAGAGTGGAGTAGGTGCCCTCTTGCCTCAACGCCCTACGCCTGACAGTTCCTTGCATCCGTGTGGTTTCTTCTCTAAGAAATTGTCTCCAGCGGAGTGCAATTATGAAATTGGCAACAGGGAATTACTGGCCATAATTTTGGCACTTAAGGAATGGAGGCATCTTCTCGAGGGTACTAGCGTGCCAGTGCTCATTCTTACTGACCACAAGAATTTAACTTATCTATCTGAAGCAAAACGTTTGTCGCCCCGACAGGCCAGATGGGCGTTTTTTTTTGTCTCGGTTTATTTATGTGGTCTCCTACCTGCCTGGTAGTAAAAATGTTAGGGCTGATGTCCTCTCTCGACAATTTTCGCCTCTGTCCAAGGAGGAGTCTGTACCTACTCCAGTTATACTTCCTGACCATATTTTGGCTACCATACGTACTAATTTGACTTCTACCTTGGGGGAGGAAATCCTGCTTGCACAAACCAATGCACCTCCTGAGAAACCTAGTGGTAAGTGTTTTGTTCCTGAGAATCTTCAAACTAAACTTTTGCACACTTACCACTATCCTAAAGCCGCAAGTCACCCAGGCAAGAACTAAATGATTTGGTCTGTCACTCGACAATTCTGGTGGCCAGGTCTTCATTCTGATGTTGCTGCGTATGTTGCCTCCTGCTCATTTTGTGCACAGAATAAGACTCCTCGTCCTCTTCCTGTGGGTCTTCTTTAACCTATTGCTAATGTAGAGAGTCCTTGGACACATCTTTCCATGGACTTCATTGTCGAGCTCCCTGTTTCCAATGGCAATACTGTTATCCTTATGGTGGTTGACCGTTTTTCTAAAATGTCACATTGCATTCCCTTGAAGAAATTGCCTACCGCTCAGGAGCTTGCTTCAATTTTTGCGCGGGAGGTCTTCCGTTAACATGGGTTACCCAAGGAGATAGTGTCGGACCGGGGTAGCCAGTTTGTCTCCAGATTTTGGCGTTCCTTTTGTGCTCAAATGGGGATCCAGCTTTCCTTCTCCTCAGCATATCACCCTCAATCCAATGGGGCTGCGGAACGGTCTAATCAAGCTCTGGAACAGTTCCTCCGTTGCTATGTCTCAGATCACCACAATAATTGGTCTGAACTGTTACCTTGGGCAGAGTTTGCTCGTAATTCTGGTGTTGACTGTCCCTTTAAAGCCCAAGATGGAGCTTAGAAAAATATGTTCTATGGATACTTTTATTTTCAATACATACAAGTCTAAAATAATTTGACCACAGCACCAACAAAAAGTTAGGCCTGTGTATGATAGCCTATATTACAATCAGCAATAGACCGTTGAGATTTAACAGACACAGCTTTTACTGAGGTAATATAAGATTTTGTCATCTCTGAAATTTCTACCTTGCATCATGTAAAAATGAGTTTATGTTCCATTGTAATGAAATAAACACTGCAGTTTCAAACCCAAATGCAGTAATGTTATGAGGCTAACCAGATGCTCTAAGAATACATAAAACTACAATCTAATTTGCACAAAGTATTTGCCATTGTGCTCACCGCAGCTCTGCATTGCCTAATAAATTATCTGACTGCCTCTTTAATCGGAGAATTTGTTTATTCCAGCAACAGAGATGCAGTTAATTTAGGGCAGTAAATATTAAATCTGTGAATGCAAACCACTTGTCTACAAAGGGTTGTTAAGTGGGAGTTAAACACTTGAAGAATGAGGATTTCCTTTTTTTCGCAAGTGTGTTTACAAATTTGCCAACATCGCAGCCAGTCATTATTGTTTACTCGCACTTTTGAACCAACTAGTAGTTTAAATAGATGAATAAAAAAAATCAAATTAAAAAAAAACTCCACGCAACTGAACTAAATTTTTATAATTTAAGAAATGAATGTATTAATGTAAATACATACTGCTCGCACAAGGCTCATATGCTAATTTCTAAGCCCTTGAAGGCCACCTCTTATCTCAGTGCCTTTAAACAGTTTTTCACAGCTAGAAGGCGTTATTTAATGTGTGCCATATAGATAACATTGTGCTCACGCCAGTGAAGCTACTAATGAGAGGGCACTGATTGGCAAAAATGATTTAAGATCTGAGATAAGGGGACAGTTTGCAGAGGCTTAGATACAAGGCAATCACAGAGGTAAAAAGTATAATAATACAGGTAGCCCTCAGTTTACGCCGGGGTTAGGTTCCGTGAGGAATGGTTGTAAATCGAAACCGTTGTAAATTGAAACCCAGTTTATAATGTAAGTCAATGGGAAGTGAGGGAGTTAGGTTCCAGGCCCCTCTCAAAATTGTCATAAGTAACACCTAATACATTATTTTTAAAGCTTTGAAATGAAGACTTTAAATGCTAAACAGCATTATAAACCTAATAATATAGATGGTATCATCATCAAACTAAGTTTAATTTACAAAAACATTTGCTAACAGCACCTAATAAAATAATCACACAACAGACTGCATCATCATCAAACTAAGTTTAATTAACAAAAACGTTTTTTTACTTGTATTTTTCTGCAATCAGTTCTCTGCATTGTTAGCATGTTAGATAATATTGGGTCGGCACCTATTCTATGCATTTCAATCTGCATTGATTAATAGGCAGTTAGGCACCTTCACCTCAAGCAGCTGGACAGGAAGATAATAGAGAAGTGGCTGCTCGATAGCTAATGTCTGTTCTGTGTACACAGATCAATTTCAGACCTGTTATGTTGCATAACTTTGCTGCAAAACAAGCGGACAGCTCCACCTACTGGCTATTTTAATTACTGCACATGACTGAAAAAAAAGGTTGTTATTCTGAAACGGCGCAAATTGAAACGGCGTAAACTGAGGGCCACCTGTATAACCGTGTTGTTTATGCAAAACTGGGTAATGGGTAATAAAGGGATTATCTATCTTTTTAAACAATAACAATTCGGGAGTAGACTGTCCCTTTAAAGTCAGCTCCAGGTCAGCAATGTACTACTGGTAACAAGCTGAACACATCGGATGAGCCAATGACAAGAAGCATATGTGTGTAGCCACCAATCAGCAGATAGGTCCAAGTAGTGCATTGCTGCTCCTGAGCCTACCGTGGTATGTTATTCATCAAAAGGATACCAAGAGAACTAAATTTGATAACAGAAGTAAATGTAACTCTCTCAGAACTGTATTGTCTCTCATTTAAGTACATTTTGCTGAAACGAGTCAAAGTTATAAATCTGTCTCTGTTTCTGGGTATTATAATTATAATATTATATCTATAAAATAACATTTTCAGTAATGATAGCGTCTCCCTGTAATATACTCAGAAACCATAAAATTGGAAAAGGGGACATTATACAATGCAAAGACAAGAACAATAAATATTTCCCTTAGATTTCAAAAACGCCAGTGACTGCCAAATAATAGCACAAACAGTACTAGAAGATTTATTATCAAGGGAACAGCCTAATAAACCAGGCTTCTGTGCAAAATGTTAACAGAAAAAGATCCTGCCTGTTAAAATATGCACAAATCTCATTGCCAACATTCCAATAAAAAATTTATTCAAGCTGCGTATTCACTTATCCGCCATATATTGCAACATTGTTGTCATACCATGCACAGAAATATCTAAGGGAGTTTCTTGCTAGGAATACAAATACTGCAATTACATTTTTAGAAAGATCATTTAATCTTAGTATAAATTGTTAGTGCAGTAATATAATCTTCTGAATCATTAGATAATTGTATTACTATTGCAGAAATGTTTTTAGGCGACTCTTTATTTAACCAGTACTATACACATATTGCCAACATTTAATTAAAATTCTTTAAAATTATGGGGGGAGATAAAAAAACTGAAATTAAAATCCTCCATATCTCAAAATTAAATCAATGTAAATATTTGCATAGGAAATTAGCACATCTAGGCAAGTATCCCCGCTTGTTTTTCCCCAGAAATAACTCATATACTATGTTACCAATGCACAAGAGAATTCTGAGTAAGTTATGCAAATTAGATATGCAAATTCAACTGAGAATTTGCATATCTAATTTGCATAACTTACCCAGAATTCTCTTGTGTATTGGTAACATAGTATATGAGTTATTTCTGGGGAAAAGCAAGCGGGGATACTTGCCTAGATGTGCTAATTTCCTATGCAAATATTTACATTGATTCAACATTTAATTACACATAAGAGCTCAATTTATCATCCCATGGCAGACAGGGGCGTACACCTAACCACTCCTCTTCCAGGTAGCAATCTGCTGCCGCATTTAACATTGCACATGAGCGCTCCTTTGCACTCGCGTGCAAACCCGCCCCCTGACCGCGCACAGCCAATCACCACCAGGCAAGAGCTGTCAATCTCCCTGTTTGGAAGAAACTGGGCTGATCGAAATTCTCCACCTAAGAGGTGGAGAACAGGGTAGGGAAGCAGCAGTCTGATGGCCGCTGCTTGATAAATTGTGACTGCAGGTTCACTTGTGCGAACTATAGTCAAAGTGGAGAAAAGGAATTGATATATCTAGCCCATAAAAGGTTTAATTATGAATAGCAGGAAATTATTTGCATGCCCCACCCTCTATTAATGAAGTAATAGATATGTAGGTAATCTTATGCTTGAATAGGTTTTTCAAATCTGTTTTTAGACATACAAATAAATACATGTTGCAGGCTTCTCAAATTATTTTGCTCAACATAAGCTTAATAAATTCTTTGGCATTTATTTGTGGCTGGAAATACTTTGCCAAACTCACAAAGGGGTTAATTGAATTAGAAGCTGTATATGGTAGCTGTGGTGTCAGACACCTCATTTCGGGGATTTCATTCCATGAGGAACGCCAACATATGCTAGGAAATATGTAAGCAAAATAATGACTCCTGGAAGGAATTCATTTAAGATAAGTCACTGATAAGACAAATGACAAAACACATGGTTTTCATCTACTTTATTGTCAAAACATATTGTGGTTTTCTGTAGATACATTGATGACAGCATATGCTATGCATATATGCAACCTGTAATAAAAAAAACTTTCATTTTGTTAACATATACTAATATGTATCCAAACTTAGAGACAACTCAGTAATATTTAGTGTGTGAGTAATATAATGAGCTTAGATTGTATTTTTAAAAGAACATTAACCCCTTCTTATTTTTATGTAAAACACTGGAAGTCAAAAAACTAATTCTGTAACCTACAATGCTGCAAATCAAGTAGCTGCTTTTAACCATTTGCAGCACTTTAAAAACTGAGGCTGTAGAGTTTGGTTTTTGGCCTTTCTAAACAGTGTAAGACAGCACAATTTTTACACAAAACTTAAGCAAAGAATGTTTAATGTCCCTTTAAGAGACTAAGATATGGGTTCTTACATTATCATTACACAAGAGATCTGAGAAACCTACATACCATGAACAATGTAATAGTCATAAATAGCTGCTTAAAGGGATACGAAAACCACATTTTTTCTTTAATGATTGAGATAGAGCATGCAATTTTAAGCAACTTTCTAATTTACTCCTACTATCAATTTTTCTTCGTTCTCTTGCTATCTTTATTTAAAAAGCAGGAATTTAAAGCTTTGGAGCTAGCCCATTTTAGGTTCAGCACCTTGGATAGTGCTTGCTTATTGGTGGCTACATTTAGCAAACCAATAAGCAAGCATAACCCAGGTTCTCAAAAAAATGGACCAGCTCTTAAGCTTTACATTCCTGCTTTTTAAATAAAGATAGCAAGAGAAGAAAGAAAAATTAATAAAAGGAGTAAATTTAAAAAGTTGCTTAAAATTGCATGCTCTATCTGAATTATATAATTTCCCTTTAAATGCTTGCGCCATATGAACATAGATACCTATATCTAGCAGAAAGGTGCCACCAGGGGGCAGAAGGCATCTGCCTTTGTATGGTAAGGAAGCACTGATTGTGGCTGGTTATTAACAATCTTTTGGGAACATTGATTTCCCATCTATTTTCTTGAAGGAAAGATACCATTCTGTGGAAATGAACAGTAGCCAGAGAAACAGACAGAGCTTGGACCAAGATATCAACCAAATAAGGAGCAATGGAGATCCCCTAAGCTCTGATCATTTATTTTTCTGCCTTGTATTTTTTGTTTTCCAATTGCCTTGCCCAATTTCATGCTTTCGAGGCGGATCATCTAATCAATGGCTATTTTGTATTGCTTGTTTAGAAGACAAGGGCACAGGGTGATAATGTTTATTTTTTTTACTAATCTAGATTAGAGATATAGAACAGTTAAATGTGTGCCTTTTATGTCTTTTTGAACACCACTTGGCACAATTTCCCTTGATTATTCTGGAAAGCTTGGAACTATGCCAACTATGAAAAAAAGTAATGGAAATCAAGGACTATAAAAAACAGAATTTATGTTTACCTGATAAATTTCTTTCTCCAACGGTGTGTCCGGTCCACGGCGTCATCCTTACTTGTGGGATATTCTCTTCCCCAACAGGAAATGGCAAAGAGCCCAGCAAAGCTGGTCACATGATCCCTCCTAGGCTCCGCCTACCCCAGTCATTCGACCGACGTTAAGGAGGAATATTTGCATAGGAGAAACCATATGGTACCGTGGTGACTGTAGTTAAAGAAAATAAATTATCAGACCTGATTAAAAAACCAGGGCGGGCCGTGGACCGGACACACCGTTGGAGAAAGAAATTTATCAGGTAAACATAAATTCTGTTTTCTCCAACATAGGTGTGTCCGGTCCACGGCGTCATCCTTACTTGTGGGAACCAATACCAAAGCTTTAGGACACGGATGAAGGGAGGGAGCAAATCAGGTCACCTAAATGGAAGGCACCACGGCTTGCAAAACCTTTCTCCCAAAAATAGCCTCAGAAGAAGCAAAAGTATCAAACTTGTAAAATTTGGTAAAAGTGTGCAGTGAAGACCAAGTCGCTGCCCTACATATCTGATCAACAGAAGCCTCGTTCTTGAAGGCCCATGTGGAAGCCACAGCCCTAGTGGAATGAGCTGTGATTCGTTCGGGAGGCTGCCGTCCGGCAGTCTCGTAAGCCAATCTGATGATGCTTTTAATCCAAAAAGAGAGAGAGGTAGAAGTTGCTTTTTGACCTCTCCTTTTACCTGAATAAACAACAAACAAGGAAGATGTTTGTCTAAAATCCTTTGTAGCATCTAAATAGAATTTTAGAGCGCGAACAACATCCAAATTGTGCAACAAACGTTCCTTCTTTGAAACTGGTTTCGGACACAGAGAAGGTACGATAATCTCCTGGTTAATGTTTTTGTTAGAAACAACTTTTGGAAGAAAACCAGGTTTAGTACGTAAAACCACCTTATCTGCATGGAACACCAGATAAGGAGGAGAACACTGCAGAGCAGATAATTCTGAGACTCTTCTAGCAGAAGAAATCGCAACTAAAAACAAAACTTTCCAAGATAATAACTTAATATCAACGGAATGTAAGGGTTCAAACGGAACCCCCTGAAGAACTGAAAGAACTAAATTGAGACTCCAAGGAGGAGTCAAAGGTTTGTAAACAGGCTTGATTCTAACCAGAGCCTGAACAAAGGCTTGAACATCTGGCACAGCTGCCAGCTTTTTGTGAAGTAATACCGACAAGGCAGAAATCTGTCCCTTCAGGGAACTTGCAGATAATCCTTTTTCCAATCCTTCTTGAAGGAAGGATAGAATCCTAGGAATCTTAACCTTGTCCCAAGGGAATCCTTTAGATTCACACCAACAGATATATTTTTTCCAAATTTTGTGGTAAATCTTTCTAGTTACAGGCTTTCTGGCCTGAACAAGAGTATCGATAACGGAATCTGAGAATCCTCGCTTCGATAAAATCAAGCGTTCAATCTCCAAGCAGTCAGCTGGAGTGAAACCAGATTCGGATGTTCGAACGGACCCTGAACAAGAAGGTCTCGTCTCAAAGGTAGCTTCCAAGGTGGAGCCGATGACATATTCACCAGATCTGCATACCAAGTCCTGCGTGGCCACGCAGGAGCTATCAAGATCACCGACGCCCTCTCCTGATTGATCCTGGCTACCAGCCTGGGGATGAGAGGAAATGGCGGGAACACATAAGCTAGTTTGAAGGTCCAAGGTGCTACTAGTGCATCCACTAGAGCCGCCTTGGGATCCCTGGATCTGGCCCCGTAGCAAGGAACTTTGAAGTTCTGACGAGAGGCCATCAGATCCATGTCTGGAATGCCCCACAGGTGAGTGACTTGGGCAAAGATTTCCGGATGGAGTTCCCACTCCCCCGGATGCAATGTCTGACGACTCAGAAAATCCGCTTCCCAATTTTCCACTCCTGGGATGTGGATAGCAGATAGGTGGCAGGAGTGAGACTCCGCCCATAGAATGATTTTGGTCACTTCTTCCATCGCTAGGGAACTCCTTGTTCCCCCCTGATGGTTGATGTACGCAACAGTTGTCATGTTGTCTGATTGAAACCGTATGAACTTGGTCCTCGCTAGCCGAGGCCAGGCCTTGAGAGCATTGAATATCGCTCTCAGTTCCAGAATATTTATCGGTAGAAGAGATTCTTCCCGAGACCAAAGACCCTGAGCTTTCAGGGATCCCCAGACCGCGCCCCAGCCCATCAGACTGGCGTCGGTCGTAACAATGACCCACTCTGGTCTGCGGAACGTCATCCCTTGAGACAGATTGTCCAGGGACAGCCACCAACGGAGTGAGTCTCTGGTCCTCTGATTTACTTGTATCTTCGGAGACAAGTCTGTATAGTCCCCATTCCACTGACTGAGCATGCACAGTTGTAATGGTCTTAGATGAATGCGCGCAAAAGGAACGATGTCCATCGCCGCTACCATCAACCCGATCACTTCCATGCACTGAGCTATGGAAGGAAGAGGAACGGAATGAAGTATCCGACAAGAGTCTAGAAGTTTTGTTTTTCTGGCCTCTGGTAGAAAGATCCTCATTTCTAAGGAGTCTATAATTGTTCCCAAGAAGGGAACCCTTGTTGACGGGGATAGAGAACTCTTTTCCACGTTCACTTTCCAGCCGTGAGATCTGAGAAAGGCCAGGACAATGTCCGTGTGAGCCTTTGCTTGAGGAAGGGACGACGCTTGAATCAGAATGTCGTCCAGGTAAGGTACTACTGCAATGCCCCTTGGTCTTAGCACCGCTAGAAGGGACCCTAGTACCTTTGTGAAAATCCTTGGAGCAGTGGCTAATCCGAAAGGAAGCGCCACGAACTGGTAATGTTTGTCCAGGAATGCAAACCTTAGGAACCGATGATGTTCCTTGTGGATAGGAATATGTAGATACGCATCCTTTAAATCCACCGTGGTCAGGAATTGACCCTCCTGGATGGAAGGAAGAATAGTTCGAATGGTTTCCATCTTGAAAGATGGAACCTTGAGAAACTTGTTTAAGATCTTGAGATCTAAGATTGGTCTGAACGTTCCCTCTTTTTTGGGAACTATGAACAGATTGGAGTAGAACCCCATCCCTTGTTCTCTTATTGGAACAGGATGAATCACTCCCATTTTTAACAGGTCTTCTACACAATGTAAGAACGCCTGTCTTTTTATGTGGTCTGAAGACAACTGAGACCTGTGGAACCTCCCCCTTGGGGGAAGTCCCTTGAATTCCAGGAGATAACCCTGGGAGACTATTTCTAGCGCCCAAGGATCCAGAACATCTCTTGCCCAAGCCTGAGCGAAGAGAGAGAGTCTGCCCCCCACCAGATCCGGTCCCGGATCGGGGGCTAATATTTCATGCTGTCTTGGTAGCAGTGGCAGGCTTCTTGGCCTGCTTTCCCTTGTTCCAGCCTTGCATTGGTCTCCAAGCTGGCTTGGCTTGAGAAGTATTACCCTCTTGCTTAGAGGACGTAGCACTTTGGGCTGGTCCGTTTTTACGAAAGGGACGAAAATTAGGTCTATTTTTCGCCTTGAAAGGCCGATCCTGAGGAAGGGCGTGGCCCTTACCCCCAGTGATATCCGAGATAATCTCTTTCAAGTCAGGGCCAAACAGCGTTTTCCCCTTGAAAGGAATGTTTAGTAGCTTGTTCTTGGAAGACGCATCAGCCGACCAAGATTTCAACCAAAGCGCTCTGCGCGCCACAATAGCAAACCCAGAATTCTTAGCCGCTAACCTAGCCAATTGCAAAGTGGCGTCTAGGGTGAAAGAATTAGCCAATTTGAGAGCATTGATTCTGTCCATAATCTCCTCATAAGGAGGAGAATCACTATCGAGCGCCTTTATCAGCTCATCAAACCAGAAACATGCGGCTGTAGTGACAGGGACAATGCATGAAATTGGTTGTAGAAGGTAACCCTGCTGAACAAACATCTTTTTAAGCAAACCTTCTAATTTTTTATCCATAGGATCTTTGAAAGCACAACTATCCTCTATGGGTATAGTGGTGCGTTTGTTTAAAGTAGAAACCGCTCCCTCGACCTTGGGGACTGTCTGCCATAAGTCCTTTCTGGGGTCGACCATAGGAAACAATTTTTTAAATATGGGGGGAGGGACGAAAGGAATACCGGGCCTTTCCCATTCTTTATTAACAATGTCCGCCACCCGCTTGGGTATAGGAAAAGCTTCTGGGAGCTCCGGCACCTCTAGGAACTTGTCCATTTTACATAGTTTCTCTGGGATGACCAACTTGTCACAATCATCCAGAGTGGATAATACCTCCTTAAGCAGAATGCGGAGATGTTCCAACTTAAATTTAAATGCAATTACATCAGGTTCAGCCTGTTGAGAAATGTTCCCTGAATCAGTAATTTCTCCCTCAGACAAAACCTCCCTGGCCCCCTCAAATTGGGTTAGGGGCCCTTCAGAGATATTAATATCAGCGTCGTCATGCTCTTCAGTAACTAAAACAGAGCAGCCACGCTTACGCTGACAAGGGTTCATTTTGGCTAAAATGTTTTTGACAGAATTATCCATTACAGCCGTTAATTGTTGCATAGTAAGGAGTATTGGCGCGCTAGATGTACTAGGGGCCTCCTGAGTGGGCAAGACTCGTGTAGACGAAGGAGGGAATGATGCAGTACCATGCTTACTCCCCTCACTTGAGGAATCATCTTGGGCATCATTGTCATTATCACATAAATCACATTTATTTAAATGAACAGGAATTCTGGCTTCCCCACATTCAGAACACAGTCTATCTGGTAGTTCAGACATGTTAAACAGGCATAAACTTGATAATAAAGTACAAAAAACGTTTTAAAATAAAACCGTTACTGTCACTTTAAATTTTAAACTGAACACACTTTATTACTGCAATTGCGAAAAAACATGAAGGAATTGTACAAAATTCACCAAATTTTCACCACAGTGTCTTAAAGCCTTAAAAGTATTGCACACCAAATTTGGAAGCTTTAACCCTTAAAATAACGGAACCGGAGCCGTTTTAACACTTTAACCCCTTTACAGTCCCTGGTATCTGCTTTGCTGAGACCCAACCAAACCCAAAAGGGAATACGATACCAAATGACGCCTTCAGAAAGCCTTTTCTAAGTATCAGAGCTCCTCTCACATGCGACTGCATGCCATGCCTCTCAAAAACAAGTGCGCCACACCGGCGCGAAAATGAGGCTCTGCTTATGCTTTGGGAAAGCCCCAGAGAAATAAGGTGTCTAATACAGTGCCTGCCGATATTATAATATCAATATACCCAGATAAAATGATTCCTCAAGGCTAAATATGTTTTAAAAATGAATCGATTTAGCCCAGAAAAGTCTACATTCTTAATAAGCCCTTATGAAGCCCTTATTTACCATCGTAATAAACATGGCTTACCGGATCCCATAGGGAAAAATGACAGCTTCCAGCATTACATCGTCTTGTTAGAATGTGTCATACCTCAAGCAGCAAGAGACTGCACACTGTTCCCCCAACTGAAGTTAATTGCTCTCAACAGTCCTGTGTGGAACAGCCATGGATTTTAGTTACGGTGCTAAAATCATTTTCCTCATACAAACAGAAATCTTCATCTCTTTTCTGTTTCTGAGTAAATAGTACATACCAGCACTATTTTAAAATAACAAACTCTTGATTGAATAATAAAAACTACAGTTAAACACTAAAAAACTCTAAGCCATCTCCGTGGAGATGTTGCCTGTACAACGGCAAAGAGAATGACTGGGGTAGGCGGAGCCTAGGAGGGATCATGTGACCAGCTTTGCTGGGCTCTTTGCCATTTCCTGTTGGGGAAGAGAATATCCCACAAGTAAGGATGACGCCGTGGACCGGACACACCTATGTTGGAGAAATAGCATATTTATTCCATAGTATCATTTAACAAGCACAAATCCTATAAATGAAAAAAAGCTGTATTAGTAATATACATGTGCAACATAAAACCAAGGTGGCCCAGCCGCTCAAATGTTAGGCAAAATAATGTTCTTTCTGCCTGAGTGCTCCTCGCCCCCCAGCCGGTGAGAGCTCTGACTGACCTGACATTTAATGCTGGTTCAGGAGACGTAAGCAAGCGCTTATAGTAGATGAGACCCGTCTGACGTACAGCCTTCAACCCCCACAAATACCACAGAGACCAAGCACGCAATATAGTACTTCAAAATGATAGGGATTCAGGAAATCACAAAAAGATTGCTTACATGAACTAAATGTTTATTATTAAAATTGTACTTTAAGCTAAAGGGACATTGGTTTCCCAAAATGAACTACATTGTGTTGGGTATCAGCACTAAAATGTCATGATTCAGACACATAATGTAATTTTAGGTCCCTTTTACATTCACTTCTATTATCAAATGTTCTTTGTTATTGTGTATCCATAGTTGAAAAGCATATGTTCCTGTCGTCAGCAACAGAAATGCACAACTTGGAGCTATCTGGTCATTGGTGGCTACACAAATTTGTGTCTTGTCATTGCCTCACTAAATGTGTTCAGCTAGCTGGCAGCAGTGCTCTGCGGCTCTGGAGAGGACATTAAAGGGATATGAAACCCACATTTTTTTCTTTCATGATTCTGATACATTTGTAAAACAACTTCCCAATTTACTTCTGTTATCATATGTGCTTCATTCTCTTTGTATCCTTTATTAAAGGAGCAGCAATGCACTTCTGGGAGCTAGCTGAACACATCAGTAAAAAAATGACAACCTGCCTGTCTCATTTTTATTCCCATTTTGCCTGCATGATACCCTCTATTATAATGTTTCCTGCAAAGACAATGTAATCAAAGACTGTATTACCAGCACCATTTACGTAAATAGTGCTGTCCTGTACAGTGAAGTGCTCTCTATAGTTGTTTGTTGCTACTCAGTTGCCTTACATGCGTACTACTACGAGCTGAAAAATGAGTGCATAGTGTGAACGCTCAACCTCACTTCTAAGCAACCATTGGTTGTCTCCCCACCCCGTGCTAGAATGGAGGAGCTGGCTTGGATGCTTGTTCCACTGAACTTTTGATCAGTAACACATTATATGCATTGTTGGTTATTTTGGGTTCCAATGTCTATTTAGATGCTCTAAAGGATCATTGTATGTGCAATGAAAACCTCAGAAAAAAAGCACTAGGCACAACGAATCAGTGGCACTAATGTACCATCTCTTTGAGATTCTGCTATTGCTGGAATGTTTTAATGGACTTTAATATCCATGTTTAACCATGTGTTCATGGACCTTGCCTCGTGCACAGGGGCAAAGTCATGCTGAAACGGGAAAGGGCCTTCCCCAAATAGTTGCCACAAAGTTGGGAGCACCCAACTATCTAAAATATCTTTGTATCCTTGAGCATTATGATAACCTGTCAATGGAACTAAGGTGCCTAGTCCAAACCCTGAAAAATTGCCCCAGACCAGGAAGAAAAAACGCTTTATCCAAATTGCTTGGGACTTAAAAAGGTTTGGATTTTGGACTATTTGCATCTTTAAAATTGGACAGTTTGGAGAGGTGATGGAACCAAGTGTAAACAACATGTTACGTCATTTAGGCAATATTTATAGGTCATAATACAGCTTATGCATGCGCTCTAAAAGTAGCTCTATATCATTTGTAATACTTTTGTATAGATATTACCCTCAGAAGGCTAGTACAGTACTGTAATCAGAAAGGTAATATTGTTTGTTCTCCAGGCATCCGACACACCCAGATTCTTCCATCAGACTGCCAGATAGTGAAGCACAATTCACCACTCCAGAGAACAGATTTCTCTAAACCGATTAGGTTATCAGATGCCAACCATTGCAAGAGTAAATAACCTGATAAATCCATTTGCATATAGCAAAAAACTCACAGCTACTCTGTCACCACATGCACATGCGTTCAATCATAACTGAATGTAAGACCAGGTCCTGCACTGTATTTTTATTTTTTTAACTTCTGTGTTCCTGCACAAGCTGTCTGCTGGGAACATGGTCTTGCATCTTATTGTGCAATAGCTGTAATATGGTTAGCAGAGATGCTGCACACACTGCACAACTATAACTGCTACTCAGAACAGATGAGTTGCTGTGAAATTTGGAAAAAGAAATCCCTAAACAAAGAAATATAAGGGTTATTATAAACAATTCTATAATATAATGAAAATCGTAGACTGGCCACAAAAGCTTGCAGTCTATTAACTCCTGTTTTGCTATTGTGCTTTCCTATATGTGTGTATGAAAATACATTATAAATATATATATATATATACACACACACACATAAATAACTAATCTATACAACTTAGTGTATAAAAAAAAATACTAATTTAAACTGCACACTCAAAAAAAAAAATACAATGTTAAATTACAATTAAAAAAATAATATATTTGTCCTTATAAATCCTGGGTTAAAAATAAGTATTTGAGGTAAAAAAAAATGCAAAATCCAAAAAATGATTTCCAGGACCGCAACAGTTGATATATTTGGCATCTTCCACAAGCTTGATTGCTACTCCAGGAGAAATAAATGTGTATCTGAATAAAAAAAAAGGAAGTGCACAATAGGGAACCTCTAAGGGGTCGATTTATCAAAGGCTTTCGCCAGCCTTTGACCCCCCCTAGTACTGCAGGTTCTCATAAGAGAACCTGCAGTCCGTATTTAACAAGCAGCGGTCCTCAGACTGCTGCTTCCTTTCCTCTTCTCCACCTCTTAGGTGGAGAATTTAAATCTCCCGATCTCGTCCAGCCGGGGAGATTGACAGCTCCTGCCTGCGTGATTGGTTGTGCACAGGCAGGGGGCGGCGTTGCACAAGAGTGCAAAATAGCACTCTCGTGCAATGCTAAATTCTGCCAACGGAATTCTGTCTGCCGTAGCTTGATAAATCGAGCACAGTATGTAAGTAAGCAAGCGGGACACTCCCGGTATGGCTAGGTGCTCTGGTCCTTATGGGAATAAATGCTCCGTCACAAAGTGCTCCAGAGGTAGGTTCATCTCAAACACTCATCTGTACAACTCACACAATGCGTTGATGTGAAAGGGGGTGTGGCCAGACACATTTCACAGATAAAACTCAGCTTCCATTCAAAAATGTCTACCTCCTAGAGTTATAGCGCAATTAACTGATACAATTGCATAGACTTTAACAAATAATTTGTAGTCCCATTTAATTTACACTGAGCAGCGTGCTTTGCACATTCCTGTTTGTCCCACCCCAACAATACAATCAAGTCTCTGAGGATGCAAAGTCAGGTTAATAACAAGGGAAGTACTGTGGTGTATGTATGTTAGCATTTTAAGTGATCTCCCCTTACTATAAGCAGTCACAGGAGTGGCTCCTACTGTGTTTATTGACAAATGGTAAGAAGAATTGGCAGTGTGTTGTGCTGATATGTTTTGTTATTTGTTTTGCAAAAACTATAAATGTATATTTTTAAATCAGAAAGAAAATGATGCGCACAAAAGATTACTGGAAGTGATGCATCAATGTTTATGCATGATTTCCACATCCCTTCCATGAATTGTTAAAATTATAGATTTCTATTTCTTGTAATACTCTTTGTTTTTCATGTTTTTGTTATTGTTCTTTTTAGAGTAAGGTCAAATAATGTAAATGAATTAAAGAGTGACTGGGATACACATAAGACTATCATGAGAATTAATTAAAGGGAGAGTCTAGTCAAAATTAAACTTTCATGAGCAGAAAGAAATAGAAAAGGTAGGAAAGACAGAAAACAGGGTTACGAGAGGCAAATAAGAACTATCGCAGATCTAGTAAAAATGCAGACGGGTCCTATGGACTCTCCTCATCTCGAAAGAAAGAAATTTATTGGTGAGTATAAATTTTGTTTTCTTTCATAAGATGAGGAGATTCCATAAGTGTGCATAACATGTGGGATGCAATACCCAAGCTGAGAGTCTATGTTAAAAATTATGGCAGTTCCTTTTTGCTGGACACTGCGGCCTGAAGGACTTTCCTGCCAAAAGAAGAAGCATAAATATCAAAATAATAAATTTAGAAAAGGCATGAAAAGAAGACCAAGTTGCCACCAGACAAATCTGTTCCAAGGAGGCAACATTTTTGAAGGCCTAAGTAGTAGATACAGATCTAGTAAAATGAGCAGTTACTCTTTTTGGAGGTGTTTTACCCACAACCGAGTAAGCATTACGAATAGTATGATTTAGCCATGATGCCATGTAGACTTTTGACCCTTTCTGGGATCTGAAAAGAGGACAAACAAGCTAGAAGTCTTTCCAAAGCCGTTAGTAGCCTGAAGATATGATTTTAAGGCTCTGACTACATCCAAATTGTGAAGTAGGCGTTCCTTAGAGTTAGAAGGATTTGGGCACAGAGAAGGAACAACAATTTCCTGATTAATATTTTCTGAAGACACTACCTTCTGTAGAAAATCATAAGTAAGAGAACCTTCCATAACAAACACTTTAGCTCAAAAGAGTACATAGGTTTAAAGGAGGGTGGGGGGGGCTTGCAGAACAGAAAGAACCAAATTCCACAGGTGACAAATGGGTCTAATAAAAGGCAAAATCTCACCAAGGCTTGGACAAAAGTTTGAATATCAGTTAATTTAGTCATTTTTTTGTGAAACAAAACCGATAATGTCAAAATTTGACCCTTAAAGAACTAGCCGATAATCCCTTTTCTAGTCCATCTTCAAGAAACTGAAGAATTCTAGGGATTCTATATGATTTCCAAGAGAAACCTCTAGAAGAATACCAAAGTTAGTTAGTAATTTTTTTTTGCGTGACAGGCTTCCTGGCTTGCAGTAAAAGTAGACATAACAGAATCTGAGAAATCTCAGGGGTAGAGTCTAAGGAGGAAGAGATGACATCTGTATTAGATCTGCATAACAAGTTCTGAGGGGCCACACCGGAGCTATGAGAATTACAGAAGCCAATTCCTGTTTGATTCTTGCACTGACTCTTGGAAGAAGAAACAGAGGAAATAAATAGGCCAGACGAATGTTCCAAGAGCAGACTAGAGCATCTACCATGTAAATCATTGGAACTCTTGACCTGGTGCAATAAACCGGAAGTTTGCGGTTCAATTTGGACGTCATGATATCTATTTCTGGAAGACCCCACCTCAAGACTAAATGATCGAACACATCCTCATGAAGAGCCCATTCTCCTGGATTGACAGACTGACGATTTAGGTAATCTGCTTCTCAATTGTTCATCCCTGGAATGTGAATGGCCAAAGGGTTGCAGTGGTTTTCCTCTGCCCAAAACCAAATGCACTATACCTCTCGCATAGCTACTCCCTGTGCCTTTCGAGACTCACAAATTGCGCCCCAACCCATCAGACTCGTGTCTGTAGTGACTATGGTCCAGATAGGCAGAAGAAAATAAGTTCCAAAGGTCAAATAGGGACTTTCCCTCCACCATACGGCAGCTGGGGAGACCAGAGACTATTGGAGAAATTATGCTGAAGTCTTCCCTGAGTGAAGATGGAAGAGGGGTTCTGGGTCTCAAATCAGGTCTGAGCTCCCAATAAATAATTAGATAGAAAATAATAAAATCTTGCTTGCAGTGCACCTCTCTCCTTGAAGGACAAGAACAAACTGAGTGGGGAGAGGAAGTAGGAGAGATTAAAGCTCTTGTGAGGGTTTTTGGCCTCCTCCTAGTGTCAGGAGGTGAATCCCACATTATGGACACCTATGGACTCACCTCATCTTACGAAAGAAACAAATAATAAAAGTATATTGCAATGTTGTTTTACTACATGTAATTAAATAATTTATATTAAGAAATTTCAATAGCGATGGCATTAAAATAAATTAATCTATAAACAAAAGGAAGTAGAGCAATAGCAATCAGCAAATTAACCATTTTATTTTGAAACTGACAAACGGATCACAATCCTAATAAAAATCCACATTACTATGTGCAGTTGTTAGTTACCATGGAAACATGAGATGAAAAAGTATGAAGCTAAAATATTTTAAATTTGTCTAAATTTAGCCTATTAAAGTGAAAGTAAATCCTAGCGTTTTACAAACGCTAGGATTTACTATTAAAACAAATAAAGGGCACTTTCATTCATGAAGTATAAGATGCTTCATGTAGAAAGCTCCTTAATTTGATTCAATCGATCGCCGTTTTTAGCTACTACAGCAGCCCACGGCTAAATTATATATTTATTTATTTTTTAAGTTTTCACCTCTTAGCCAATAGCCGTGTGGTAAATCCGGCTTGGCGCCCATGGGAGCCGGATTTACCGCACTGCTATTGGCTAAGAGGTGAAAACATCACCTCTTAGCCAAAAGATTTTTTAGCCGTGCTCTGCTGTAGGAGCTAAGAGTGGCGATCGATTGAATCAAATAAAGGAGCTTTCTACATGAAGTATCTTATACTTTATGAATGAAAATGCCCTTTATTTGTTTCAATAGTAAATCCTAGCGTTTGTAAAACGCTAGGATTTACTTTCACTTTAAGTATGACAGCACTATTAGTTCAGATACACTGAAACATAAAAAAAAATTGTTAAGAAAATGTAGCAAATCAAGGAATTTGGGCACAGTATCAGCAGAACACAAACTAGCTGTGTAAGCTAGTTGGAGACTGAGCGCTGATACTAGTGCATGTATCTGCTGCATAAGGCAGTGGGATTACTTTACATTTGCCCTGAACATAAAGCACTGATCAGGTATCTAAAATAAAGGCGCAGACAACTGAAAGTTGTATATGGTGCATTTCTTCTGTTTTGTTTTTTTTACCACCCCCCTATTTGCCAACAACTTTCTTTGTTATAACAAAGATTCTGTGAAATGTATTTGACCAATTAAAGAGACAGCCTACACCTTAGTCATTTTAAAGTCTTACTTTAGATTAAGCTGCAAATATCCTCCAGCAACCTTTGCAGCAGTAACAGTAAAAAGTTATTTTAAAATTAACATTGTTTATTTTCACTTTGAAATGGCTGCCAAGCTCAACCCACTGATGACATCTGGGCTGCATCTATGCACTCTGCTGAATAGCATTGGCAGTCTGTTGAATTCAATTAGTGATTCTTTTGTAACTAGTGAAACCTTTAATGCAGCCCAGATTGTGATGTCATCAGTGGGTGGAGCTTGGCAGCTATTTCTAAGTGGCCAGAAGCAATATTCATTTTTAAAGTACCTTTTTAATGTTCTTGCTGCATGATATAGAAAGGGTTGCAGAAAGCTATTTGCAGCTTAAGAAGACTAAGGTGTAGACTGTCCCTTTAAAGTAAAAATGCTGTCATTTTTAAGAACATGGAATTTTTTGCACTACTCACAGAGGGGTTAAACACAAAGTACAGCTGGTACAGAGCAGGAAATAACTGAAGAGCCAATTAAAAGCAGCAGTCACAGGGCAGTCACATAACTGGCTATGCTGAGTTCAGAAGCTGCAGTGTTTGTGACTCCCACTGAACTTTACCTGTGTTTAACCCTTTTGCACTGAAATGTCCCTTTAACTATTGTAATACTTAGTAGAGGTTTAAGGAAATAACTGAACAGATAAACACAACAAAACCCTGCCATATACTAGATTTCAAGTGCCCATAATAAGGAAGAACAACATGCAAGGAAAAGCATTTGGAAGCTGCCGATGTAGTGAAACAAGCTAGATTCAAAGCTTGCCCTGTAAACTCTATGCTACTGGCACAGTTAGACAAGCCCGAGATAAAAGCTACTGACAGCCTATGATTTCTAAACTTCCCTGAACACCCAACTATAAAGCAGTTTACAAAGCTCTTAGTAATTGGGCTGCACCGTTGTAAAACCTAGGAACTTGCCTGATCTCATTGCAATTATCCTGCCTAGAATGACGTTCTTTTGTGATTTAGACAGAGTAAACCATTTAAAAAAAGTTTCCAATTTAATTCTATTATCAAATTTGCTACTTCCCATTGTATTCTGTGTTGAATAGACACCGAGATAGGCATCTAGAGAACTACATAGCAGGAAATAGTGCTGCCCTCTAGTGTTCTTTTAAAAAAAAAGATGCCAAGAGGACAAAGAAAAAATTATTATAGAAGTAAATTAGAAAGTTGTTTAAAATCACATGCTCTATCTCAATCATGAAAGAACATTTTTGGGTTTCATATCCCTTTAACCCCTTAATGACCGAGGACGTGCAGGGTACGTCCTCTAAAAAAAGGCAGTTAACGCCTGAGGACGTACCCTGCACGTCCTCAGTCTGGAAAGCAGCTGGAAGCGATCCTGCTCGCTTCCAGCTGCTTTCCGGTTATTGCAGTGATGCCTCGACATCGAGGCATCCTGCAATAACACTTTCTGGCCATCCGATGCAGAGAGAGCCACTCTGTGGCCCTCTCTGCACCGGACATCGATGGCCGGTATCGTTGGTGGGTGGGAGCCGACTTGGGAGGCGGGTGGGCGGCCATCGGTGAGATCTGGAAGGAGGTGGGGGGCGGGATCGGGGGTGGAGCCTTCGGGGGGCGCGCGCGCGTGCACGGTGGGTGGCGGGCGGGCGCATGCACGGGGCGGGAGCGGGTGGGAACCGCTACACTACAGAAAAAAAGTAAAGAGTAAAGTGTATTAAAAAATGAAATAAACATTTTTTAAAAAAAGCATTTAAGCGATCTGGAAGGGGTGGGGGGTTGGTATTGGGGGGGGGGAAGCTACACTACAGAAAAAGGAAATTTTTTTAATAAAAAAAACATATTTTCACTAAAATGGGTACTGGCAGACAGCTGCCAGTACCCAAGATGGCGCACATTAAGTCAGAGGGGGAGGGTTAGAGAGCTGTTGGGTGGGGGATCAGTGAGGTTGGGGGCTAAGGGGGATCCTACACAGAAGCATATGTAAATATGCTAAAACAAAATGCACAAAAATGCACAAATTTTCCTTTTATTTTAGTACTGGCAGAGTTTCTGCCAGTACTTAAGATGGCGGGGACATTTGTGGGGTAGGGGAGGGAAGAGAGATGTTTGGGAGGGATCAGGGGGTCTGATGTTTCAGGTGGGAGGCTGATCTCTACACTAAAGCTAAAATTAACCCTGCAAGCTCCCTACAAGCTACCTAATTAACCCCTTCACTTCTAGCCATAATACACGTGTGATGCGCAGCGCCATTTAGCAGCATTCTAATTACCAAAAAGCAACGCCAAAGTCATATATGTCTGCTATTTCTGAACAAAGGGGATCCCAGAGAAGCATTTACAACCATTTGTGCCATAATTGCACAAGCTGTTTGTAAATGATTTCAGTGACAAACCTAAAATTGTGAAAAATGTAATGTTTTTTTTAATTTGATCGCATTTGGCGGTGAAATGGTGGCATGAAATATACCAAAATGGGCCTAGATCAATACTTGGGGTTGTCTACTACACTACACTAAAGCTAAAAATACCCCAAAAAGCTCCTTACATGCTCCCTAATTAACCCCTTCACTGCTGGGCATAATACACGTGTGGTGCGCAGTGGCATTTAGCGGCCTTCTAATTACCAAAAAGCAATGCCAAAGCCATATATGTCTGCTATTTCTGAACAAAGGGGATCCCAGAGAAGAATTTACAACCATTTATGCCATAATTGCACAAGCAGTTTGTAAATAATTTCAGTGAGAAACTGAAAGTTTGTGAAAAAATTTGTGAAAAAGTGAACAATTTTTTGTATTTGATCGCATTTGGCGGTGAAATGGTGGCATGAAATATACCAAAATGGGCCTAGATCAATACTTTGGGATGTCTTCTAAAAAAAATATATATATATGTCAATGGATATTCAGGGATTCCTGAAAGATATCAGTGTCCCAATGTAACTAGCGCTAATTTTGAAAAAAAAATGTTTTGAAAATAGCAAAGTGCTACTTGTATTTATGGCCCTATAAGTTACAAAAAAAGCAAAGAAGATGTAAACATTGGGTATTTCTAAACTCAGGACAAAATTTAGAAACTATTTAGCATGGGTGTTTTTTGGTGGTTGTAGATATGTAACAGATTTTGGGGTACAAAGTTAGAAAAAGTGTGTTTTTTTCCATTTTTCCTCATATTTTATAATTTTTTTTATAGTAAATGATAAGATATGATGAAAATAATGGTATTTTTAGAAAGTCCATTTAATGGCGAGAAAAACGGTATATAATATGTGTGGGTACAGTAAATGAGTAAGAGGAAAATTTCAGCTAAACACAAACACTGCAGAAATGTAAAAATAGCCTTGGTCCCAAACGGACAGAAAATGGAAAAGTGCTCTGGTCACTAAGGGGTTAATTCTGAGTGTCAAAAATGTAATAGTGCACATTCTAGTAATTTCCAATACATTTATTTTGGGCTTTCTAATTCCTGTGAGAATAGGAAGTGCAGACTTCCCAAACCTAAGCCTGATACACTGTTTTCTCACTCTAACAACTTATTTATATATATTCTCAAAAGGACTCAGCAAAGGAGATAATTATAGGAGAAACATGGTGGTTCCCATTACATTATGGAGATAAGCATTTTAAAATGATTTCTTCAATATATGTATGCATAAAAGGCTAGATTACAAGTGGAGCGTTATTTAACGCTTCCACTCACGCTCTAACTTTGCTAGAAGTAAGGTTTTTGCGCACGTCTGGTAGTGCTCGTATTACAAGTTGAAAGTAAAAAGTTTTAGCTCGCTAACCAGATGCATGCAAAATGTATATATATAATATATAAATAAATTGCAGAAGAGAGCGGACTCCCACTCAAGCGGCATCTACCAGGGTGCAAGCGAATGTGGATATAAAATTCAAGACAGGCATGCACTCGCTGGATTTGTGAGAAAATAAGGTGCTTTTATTAGCACATCAAAAAACAGGTTACCTGTTTTTTGATGTGCTAATAAAAGCACCTTATTTTCTCACAAATCCAGTGAGTGCATGCCTGTCTTGAATTATATATATATATATATATATATATATATATATATATATATATATATATATATAACACTTTATTAAATATGAATAAATGCACTTATATATATGTTTATATATGTAAAAATATGTATTTATGTGTTTATATATATATATAAATACATAAATACATATGTATACACACATAAATATATATATATATATATATATATTATACACACATTTATTTATATATATATATATATATATATATATATATTATACACACACATATATATATATTTGTTTGGAAAAGAAGGGCACTCTCAGGTTTTATAGAGAAACATAAAATGTTTTTATTTTGAACAACAACGTGTCATCAAGGACAGAGTCGACGTTTCGGCTCACAGCAGATCCTTCTTCAAGACAAAGAAAATCTTAAGTCGGCATGTAGCCGTGCTCCCAAAAGAAGAAGGCTCTGATGTGAGCCGAAACGTCGACTCTGTCCTTGATGACACATTGTTGTTCAAAATAAAAACATTTTATGCTTCTCTATAAAACCTGAGAGTGCCCTTCTTTTCCAAACAAATGTATGCATGATTCTTTGAGGATTGCACCCAGGTGGTTGACACGTTGCCTAGGTTGGAGTGCTGGGACAACTGCTAATAGAACATATATATATTACACACATACACCCGAGACCTCATATCTTTGAGCCCTTATAGCTTTTTTGTGCAATATATTTTTGAATAATCTTTATTAGATAGTGTTATTATGAGTGTAACTGTACTTTTCAATGTGTTTTCAATGTCTTTTTTGACACTTCTTTGTTTCGCGAAACAGTTAACCAGAGCTCTGAGGACGCAGCAATTGCGATTGTTAACGCGCCACTCAAAGCCTGGCCCTTAATCTCTTTAAAAAAAAAAAAACACATAAAACTAATAATTTTAAATTTTTTATATGTATCTAAAAATGATAGTTGCAAGACAATAAATAAAATAATGATATAACGTAAAGGGAAATAAAGGTCTAAATTAAAATTTCATGATTCAGATATGTTATTGTAAGACACTTTTACATTTACTTCCATTATCAAAATGACTTTGTTCTCACGGTGTCTTTTGTTGAATAGCATATGTACATGTCTTCAACAGCAGCAGCAATATACTACTGGAAGCTAGCTGGTGATTGGTGGCTACACATTTTTCTCATGTCATTGGCTCACCAGGTGTGTTCAGCTAGCTCCCAGTATTGCATTTCTGCACTGGAACTGACTGCGTTTAATCAATTTGCAGGAGTTAAACACATAGGGCTAGATTTATCAAGCAAGGATAGACAGTAGCTTACATATTCGCCCCGTCCGCCCCAGCTCTCCTCTGGTGGGCAGCAATCCACTGGCAGAATTCAAAATTGCATGTTAGCGCTATTTTGCACTCGCGTGGAATGCCGCCCATGCACAGGCAATCATGCGTGGGCAGGAGCTGTCAATCTCTCTGGTCAGATGAGACCGGGAAGATTGAAATTTTCCACCTGAGAGGTGGAGATGATGACCGCTGCTTGATAAATCCTGACTCGTAGGGGAGGAGGAAGCAGGCTAAATCGAGCCCATAGTAATATTATTTATTTTATTTATAAAATATTTTACCAGGAAGGATACATTGAGATTTCTCTCGTTTTCAAGTATGTCCTGGGATACAAGCTATACTGTAATAATACAATGCTCAAATATATTACAGCCTTTTCTTTCTGCATATTTATGTCCTTTTTTTTCATTAAAAAAAAAAATACTTGTATTTTATTAAACAATTTATTACTAAAAATGTCTGTTTACACCTTTATGTTCTGAATTGCTACTACTTTTTCTCAAAATTGCATACAAAAACATACCTTACTAAAAGCTTATTAACATAAAAACACAAAAATAGCTGTGCAAGTGTAGAACATTACATCCAGAAGCTAATCATGAGATTAAAAAAACCCTGATCTGCTGTTTGCCAGATCTTTCAGGTTGTACACCTATATAAGAGGGTCCCCCACTGTACTCGGGGAAACGTGGTGGTGATGCCCTGGATCCCAGAATGTTTGGATCTCTGTGTGGATGTTTGGATCTCTGTGTGGATGTTTGGATCTCTGTGTGGATGTTTGGATCTCTGTGTGGATGTTTGGATATATGTGTGGATGTTTGGATATATGTGTGGATGTTTGGATCTCTGTGTGGATGTTTGGACTATCCATGGCAAACCCAGTTAGAAAACAACTGGTACAAATTAGAAAATGGGGACTAAAGTGATTATATTCATGTCGACATATTTTATCAGAATCTCGTAAATGCATTTTTATTGCATGTACTTTTGTATTGTTTTCTATAGATTTTCGGTCAAATTTCCTGAGGCACAAATACAGAAACAGATTTGCCAGGGTAAGAGCCGCTCTCCAAATCAAATATTGGAACTGGTGTCTTTTTTTGAACATAATAACAATTTGACAACTGTACATATAACATTTATATACATTTTTCAGTATTGGATATATAAGAGGGTAGCAAGAACATATACCAGAGGTGAAGGAGATTCTGATGAAGCTGTTTCTTCACAGGTAGAAACAAAACTGACGGTGGCAGAAATTGGTGAGGGTAAAAAAGAGATGCATAGAACAGGCGCCCTGAAGACTTCTGAGATGTATCTATTTCATTTAATGCAGCAGTATACTCTTATTTCTCACTATGGGCCTTATATTTAAAAGCTTGAATCATCGATAGCTCCTCAAATGAGAGAAGAAAACACAAAATAGTGTAATACTGTAACCCACTGGGTGTAGCTAGGTAAATGGACGAATGATTACTCACATTTGTTGGAGCTAACACAAGCTCTGTGTTATGCACACACCTACTTTATACTGGTAGGCAAACTGTATCCCACAGCGTAATCAGGTATAAAATATTTATTAAAACATTAAAATTCGTCACAAATGCTCAGTAAAATATATTGTGCAAAGAGAACCAAATGGAAAACAGTTGATACACACTGTCCAGAGTAAACCAAAGAGCCGGATGATACGGATAGAAAGCAGAAATGAAACCGCTCACCAAACGTTACCCTCGACCAGCTTGGTTATGCTCCGCCCTAAGAGTCACTGGCACCTATTGACGTAATAGAACTGTATTGAACTTTGGTTTCCACATTTTTTCACATTTATATTGATTTTGTTTTATTTTGTGATTGATCTGTGTACACTTATTTTATTGAAAACTTGTCGGCATGGAAAGAAATCAAGCAAAATCCTTTTTTTTTTTAGACCTTATAATGTAATGTAGGAATCTCTCCTTCACATTAGGAACTCTGCATAGTGAGATAGACATCTTTCAAATTAAAATTTGTGTATCTATCATTTTTTTTAGGGACCGCTCCATGCTGTCTTAGAGCATCTCACCTGAGCGGCTATCTTTTGGACATCAGGCCCTATGAGAAGAAAATATGTCTAAATTCATAATATTGCCCCAGTCCATAAAGTTAAAAGGAACACTGAACCCAAGTTGTTTCTTTCGTGATTCAGATAGAGCATGCAATTTTAAGCAACTTTCTAATTTATTCCTATTATCAATTTTTCTTCATTCTGGAAAAAGAAGGCATCTAAGTTTTATTTTTTGGTTCAGCACTGTGGACAGCACTTTTTTATTGGTGGATGAATTTATCCACCAATCAGCAAGAACAACCCAGGTTGTTCAACAAAAATTGTCCGGCATCTAGACTTACATTCTCGCATTTCAAATAAAGATACCAAGAGAATGAAGAACATTTGATAATAGGAGTAAATTAGAAATTTGCTTAAAATTTCATGCTCAATCTGAATCACGAAATAAAAATTTGGGTTCAGTGTCCCTTTAATGTTTTTGTGGGTTTTTTAATTGCTATAAATGCTCTAAAACAGATGTGCCAAAAAGGTAGATTGGATTTAGCTTTTTGAAGAACTGACCAGTGGATCACAAGACTGTTGAGCAATTTCCCTCTCAGACAGTACAGATGGTATGGGATGAGGTTAAACAGAATTTTAAAACATTTTGTTTGCACAAGTGTATCCTGTACCACTGCAGATGTCTTTTTTTTTTTTTTTTTTAAAAAGACGATTTTGCACAAGAATATTGGTAATCCTGTTAAAAGAAAGTCAATTTCATGAGGAAGTTCAGATTTTCTTATGCTTACTGCAAACTAACGTGGAATACACTGACAAACACACGCAATAAATAGGCCTTATCTCATGAAAGTATGGCCAGCCCTGCTCTAACACCATGCAACAAAATATCATAATGACATCACAAATTAATAGTTTTGCCATTTTGCCTGGAAAGAAATATGATGGACTTAAAGTGAATGTAAATTTTGATGCTAAAGTGCCCGTTTTTTAAAAATTCGATTAAAAACAGGGGCACTTTAATTCATCAAAATTTACATTTCACTCCTGTTGTGAATTTTTTTTTTACCTTTTAATCTTCACAGCAGCTCCAGCTTCCTCCACCCATTGCAAAGCCTCTTTCTGGATCTAAAATGAGGAATCCGGCTTCCTCCAATCATGGCATTGAATCAGACACTGACTCCCCCGGGGGGAAGCTGTGATTGGAGGATGACCTATCCATCATTTCTGACATCAGAAATGGCTTGCGACACCGGAGGAAGCTGGAGCTGCTGTCAAGTTTAAAAGGTATGAAATGTAAATTTTGATGAATTACAGTGGCCCTGTTTTTAATCGAACTTTTAAAAACCGGGCACTTTAGCATCAAAATTTACATTCACTTTAAAGAGAGAGGAAAGTCAAATTCAAACCTGCATGATTCAGATGGAGCATGATATTTTAAGACACTTTTAAAATCACTTCTATTTTTAAATGTGCTTTGTTCTGTTTGTATCCCTTGTTAAAAAAATAATATGCACATATCCTACACTAGTGGGAGCTAGTTGCTGATTGGTGCCTGCACACATTTGTCTCTTGTGATTGGCTGGCTAGATGTGTTCAGCTAGCTGCCAGTAGTGCAATGCTGTTCCTTCAGCAAAGGATAACAAGATAATTAAACAAATTTGATAATGGAAGTAAATTGAAAAGTTGATTAAACTTGTATGTTCTATCGCAATCATGAAAGAAAATTTTGGAGTTTTCAGTCCCTTTAATTCTATGATAAATGCTCATGATCCCTAATTTTTTAAACTACTTCTGCTCAATGATGTGACGGCTAAAATGTACACTTGTTGCTTCCTTCCTATACAGATACAAATGCCTATGAAGATCCCATGCACTTCCCAATACTGCATTTGATTGGTTCTACAGGGCAGAGCACAGAAATGGCATTTAATTTAGTTTTCAGAAATCTTTCCCCGATAGAACATTAATAGAACTAGCTACGTACATAGTGGTAATGAAGGGTCTAGATTAGAAGAAGATTTTGCAGCTTCATTCAATTTGTGTTGAACTGTTTCAATTTTCCTGCCCATTGTTCTATTAAAAAAAAAAGTGCCATCTTCCAAATGAATGGTAATTTGTTTTGCCAACGCTAATAACAGGCCACATTATTCTACACAGCTATCAATCTTGAAAACTGTAATACCAATGTGTCTGTAAAATGACATCTGTTAACCCATTCTGGTGCATAACTATATTACATGGGTCAAATAGGAAAAAAAAAATCAAGAAAATAAATGCTGTATTTGTATATGTTCTTCCTATGAATTGTATCATTCGATGGTCTAACTTTCCTGTTGCAGACAGACAGACAGATAAGGCCGAGAAAGAGATAAACAGGCAGACTAAAAAGAGAGAGAGAGAAGGTAAGATAGACAGACAAACAAAAAAGAGAGGTCCATGAAACACAAAATATTCCTTTAGTTATTTAGAGGATACCATTTTATTTATTTTTTTCAAATGTATTTCTTATATCAAATTTGCTAAATTCTCCCTGTATTTTTTGTTGAAGAGATACCTAGGTAGTTGTTGGATACCTACGTGGCAGGACATAGTGCTGCCATCTAGTGCTCTTTTAAATTGATAATATTCTTGCAAAACTGCTGCCATATTATGCTCCAGAGATGTGCACACTACTGAGCTTACCTCCCTGCTCTTCAACAAAGGATGGCAAGAGAACAAAGAAAATGTAATAGTAGAATGCTCTGTTTGAATCATGAAAGCAACTATTTGGGTTTCAGGTCCCTTTAAACAAAGGTTCAGTGTTATTAGATTCATAAGAGACGGAACTCTGCAAGATATCTGGATAAGAGATTACATTCAAACAACCATTTCGAGCTGCGTCCATGAATAGAGGCCAACTTTCTGCTATACAATACATTACTGAGCTCAATCATATTTGGGGATATTTTCAAAATATATTTGTGGTTGTAATTTAATCTAGTGCGTACTTTAAGTATCACCATTCAATTAGTGCCAAAACAAGCACATTATATGACAAATTATTAGCAAGGAAAACATGACTTTGTTGCGGTGAAGGTTCACAGCGTGCGCCGATGTAAGGTCACATGTCTTATGCAATCATTATTGACTGAGTTATAGATTAGCATTCAGCAGGAAAATATGTGATGACCTCACCATAATGATTCCCAACCTATTTTCCATAGACCATCAACCCAAGTAGTCAAACAGGTATAAACATTTTATTCACTATAGCAGTTGGTTATTTACGGATATTATTTGTCTGGCTCAGAGGCCTGATTATATTATACGGACATGAGAGAATCATTTTTGCATATTGATGGTACATAAATTACAAAGGATATGTCCACACATATTTACAAAATGGACAATTATTCTTAAATTTGGAAATTAGCAATAATTTAATTTCCTACATGCACTATTTATTGTCAGCTTCATCTTGAAAGCAAACTCCTAGTGGTGCATTTTGTTATCTTTCCTATGCACAACAGATAATAAGTGGGGTAAATACACTCTATCCCTATCATTAAAGGGACACTAAACCCACATTTTCTTTAATGACTTAGATAGAACATGCAATTTTAAGCAACTTTCTAATTTACTTCTATTATCAATTTTTCTTCCATCTCTCTTGCTATCTTTATTTAAGAAGCAGGAATGTAAAGCTTAAATGTACATGAAACCGAAAAAATTTCTTTCATGATTTAGGTATAGCATCAGGGGCGTATTATGGCCTAGGCCAACAAAGCCGGTGCCTAGGGCAGCAGATTTGGGAGGGGCAGCACATCTGTCCTATCCTATCTCTAAAAGCCAGCACACAGTACAGTGAGTGATAAAGTGCAGGCTTTTACAGAGAAGACAAGGCATGTGCACTGATTAAGGTCACTCTTCACAGGCAGTACTCCTTTAAACTGTTGCTTCATTTAGAGCTGCCAACATTTTTGCAGTGGAAGCGTTCTTGGTGAGAAACTTGCCCGGACATTTGCTTACAAGGTGAGGCTGGAGGAGAAGATCTTACGCCGATATGCTGACTCCCTTGCAGCTGTGGTGGTTCTGCAAACGTGCAGTGCTTTTTGCAGGTCTTAGTAACTAAAAGACTGGATGCGTCTGTGCACTGCTTAGATCAGCTTGTGATGTTGAATCATAAACTCTCAGCGCTAATATATGTTAGCTACTAATAGCTAGCTTTCTCTGCATTCATGTGATGTCTAAACATAAACTCTCAGTGCTAATGTATGTTAGCTACTAATAGCTAGCTCTCTCTGCATTCATGTGATGTCTAATCATAAACTCTCAGCGCTAATGTATGTTAGCTACTAATAGCTAGCTCTCTCTGCATTCATGTGATGTCTAATCATAAACTCTCAGCGCTAATGTATGTTAGCTACTAATAGCTAGCTTTCTATGCATTCATGTGATGTCTAATCATAAACTCTCAGCGCTAATATATGTTCGCTACTAATAGCTAGCTTTCTCTGCATTCATGTGATGTCTAATCATAAACTCTCAGCACTAATGTATGTTAGCTACTAATAGCTAGCTTTCTCTGCATTCATGTGATATCTAATCATAAACTCTCAGTGCTAATGTATGTTAGCTACTAATAGCTGGCTTTCTCTGCATTCATGTGATGTCTAATCATAAACTCTCAGCGCTAATGTATGTTAGCTACTAATAGCTAGCTTTCTATGCATTCATGTGATGTCTATTCATAAACTCTCGGCGCTAATATATGTTCGCTACTAATAGCTAGCTTTCTCTGCATTCATGTGATGTCTAATCATAAACTCTCAGCGCTAATGTATGTTAGCTACTAATAGCTAGCTTTCTCTGCATTCATGTGATGTCTAATCATAAACTCTCAGCGCTAATGTATGTTAGCTACTAATAGCTAGCTTTCTATGCATTCATGTGATGTCTAATCATAAACTCTCAGTGCTAATGTATGTTAGCTACTAATAGATAGATTTCTATGCATTCATGTGATGTCTAATCATAAACTCTCAGCGCTAATGTATGTTAGCTACTAATAGCTTTCTCTGCATTCATGAACCCACAGAGTAAATAGTAAACAGACACTTAAAAAGTTTCATTACTTAAATGATGGTAATTACTGTATGTTGTTGCATGTAAAGGGCAGTGATTGTTTCAAAGTGTATTCTTCTTTCCCTCCCTTCCTCTCTCCCTTCTGTACCTTTCTCCCTCAACTCCCTCCTTTCTTTCCCTCCATCCCTCCCTTCTTTCCCTCCGTCTCTCCCGCCCTCCATTGATCCCTTCCTTTATTCCTTTCTTTCCCTCCCCCCTTTTCAACTCTTCCTCCCCACTTTTCTCTTCTCTCTCTCTCTCCTTCCCTTCTTAAATATTAAGGGGGAAAAAAGACCTAAAACCTTTGGGTCGGAGGTCAGTAGAATTTGGAGTGCCTAGGGCAGCACAAAACCTAAATACACCTCTGTATAGCATACAATTTTAAACAACTTTCCAATTTACTCCTATTATTTAATTTGCTTCCTTCTCTTGTTATCTTTTGCTGAAATGTTTATCTAGGTAAGCTCAGGAGTAGCATAGAACATAGGTTCTAGCTGCTGATTGATGGCTGCATATATATATATATATATATATATATATATATACAGGTGGCCCTCGTTTTACAACGGTTCAATTTACACCGTTTCAGAATAACAACCTTTTTTTCCAGTCATGTGACTGCTATTGAAAAGCATTGAGAAGCAGTGCATTTATTAAAATAGCCATTAGGTGGAGCTGTCTGCTTGTGTTGCAGCAAAGCCAAGCAAGCTGAAATTCATCAGTTTAACCAGACCTGAGCTATCAAGCAGATTTCAAAGGAAAAAGATCTTCTTGTCTATAAATCAGTCCAGATTGGAATGCATAGAAAGAACTGTTTGCAGAAAAATGCAAGTGAAGTCTGTTGTGTGATTATTTTATTAGGTTTATAATACTGTTTAGCAAATGTTTTTGTTCATTTAACTTAGTTCAATTATATATTCTGTGTTGTGTGATTATTTTATTAGGTTTATAATGCTGTTTAGCATTTAAAGTCTTCATTTCAAAGCTTTAAAAATAATGTATTAGATGTTACTTATTACAGTTTTGAGAGGGGCCTGGAACCTCCCTCTCTCACTTCCTATTGACTTACATTATAAACTGGGTTTCAATTTACAACGGTTTCGATTTACAACCATTCCTCCTGGAACCTAACCCCGGCGTAAACTGAGGGCTACCTGTATATATATGTATATGTATATATATATATATATATATATATATATATATATATATATATATATATATACCGATTGTCATTGGCTCACCCATGTGTTCAGTTAGAAAACAGTAGTGCATTGTGGCTCTTCAACAAATGATACCAAGAGAATGAAACAAATTTGATTATAGAAGTAAACTGGAAAGTTTTTTAAAATTGTATGTTCTACCTAAATCATGAAAGAAAATGTTTGGGTTTCATGTCCCTTTAAGAGCCGGCCCATTTTTGGTTCAGTTTGCTTATTGGTTTGCTAAATGTAGCCACCAATAAGAAAGCACTATCCAGGGGGCTAAACCTAAAATGGGCTGGCTCCTAAGCTTTAAATTCCTGGTTTTTAAATAAAGATAGCAAGAGAACGAAGAAAAATTGATAGTAAAAGTAAATTAGAAATTTTCTTAAAATTGCATGCTCTATCTGAATCAGGAAAGAAAAAAAATTGGGTTTAGTATCCCTTTAAAATTACATTTAAAGGGACAAGAGACACCTTACAACAAGGCATTTCTGTTGTGCTGCTATAGAATGATATCAGCCAAGTCAATGTTTTTAAAACAAATTAATATCCTTTTTGCTGCCATTATTTTTCAACAGCCAAACTCCACTCACAATATGCCTAATTTGGAGGAGCCAATCTGGGTTTTAGTCCTCAAACAACAAGTCAAACAACTGTCAGTTAGTAAAAAGTACAATGTTTTACAGTTTTTATCTGATAAAGCTAATTAGGCACAGATATATAGCAGGGTTATATCCATGAGAATTCAACAAGAACGTTTCAATGTCTGAGAATTGGAGATTGCTCAATTTTCAGAGCTAAATTATATGAAAAGGGGGCAAAATAAATAATGGAAATATGTTTTCTTTCATGTAATTGGCAAGAGTCCATGAGCTAGTGACATATGGGATATACAATCCTACCAGGAGGGGCAAAGTTTCCCAAACCTCAAAATGCCTATAAATACACCCCTCACCACACCCACAATTCAGTTTTTACAAACTTTGCCTCCTATGGAGGTGGTGAAGTAAGTTTGTGCTAAGATTTCTACGTTGATATGCGCTTCTCAGCATTGTTGAAGCCCGATTCCTCCCAGAGTACAGCGAATGTCAGAGGGACGTGAAGGGAGTATCACCTATTGAATACGATGATTTCCCTAACGGGGGTCTTTTTCATGGGTTCTCTGTTATCGGTCGTAGAGATTCATCTCCTACCTCCCTTTTCAGATCGACGATATACTCTCAAATTTACCATTACCTCTACTAGAGAACTGTTTTAGTACTGGTTTGGCTATCTGCTATATGTGGATGGGTGTCTTTTGGTAAGTATGTTTTCATTTACTTAAGACACTCTCAGCTATGGTTTGGCACTTTATGCAAATTATATAAAGTTCTAAATATATGTATTGTACTTATATTTGCCATGAGTCAGGTTCATGTATTTCCTTCTGCAGACTGTCAGTTTCATATTTGGGAATATAAACACTTTAAGAAATTTGTTTCTTACCTGGGGTTTAGTCTTTTTTCAATTTGACTACTTTTGCATTTGCGGGTATTAGGCCCGCGGGTGCGTCAAATGTTAGACTTTATTGCGTCATTTTTGGCGCGAACTTTGACGCAACTTCGTCATTTCCGGCGTCATACGTGACGTCGAGACCTTTCACACGGCGGCGTCTTTAGTGACGCAAGTGTGTCATTTCCGGTCATTTTTGGCACCAAAAAAGTTTACGTTACGCTGTGCGTCATACTTGGCGCCAATTTTTCTTCATTATTTCAATACCCATTGTTGTTTGCCTCCTGCTTTCTTTTCTATCAAGAGGCCTATGCTTTTGCATTTTTTCCCATTCCTGAAACTGTCATTTAAGGAAATAGATAATTTTGCTTTATATGTTGTTTTTTCTTTTACATTGAGCAAGATGTCCCAATCCGATCCTGTCTCTGAAGTTTCTCCTGGAACATTGCTGCCTGACATCGGTTCTACCAAAGCTAAGTGCATTTGTTGTAAAATTGTAGAAATTATTCCACCGAATGTCATTTGTAATAGTTGTCATGATAAACTTTTACATGCAGATAGTGTTTCTATCAGTAATAGTACATTGCCAGTTGCAGTTCCTTCAACTTCTAATGTGCATGATATACCTGTAAATTTTAAAGAATTTGTTTCTGAATCTATTATGAAGGCTTTGTCTGCATTTCCACCTTCTAATAAACGTAAAAGGTCTTTTAAAACTTCTCATTTAGCTGATGAAATTTCAAATGACCAACAACATAATAATTCATCCTCTTCTGATGAGGATCTATCTGAAACAGAAGATCCTTCCTCAGATATTGACACTGACAAATCTACTTATTTATTTAAAATAGAGTATATGCGTTCTTTATTAAAAGAAGTGTTAATTACTTTGGATATTGAGGTAACCAGTCCTATTGACGTTCAGTCTAATAAACGTTTAAATGCTGTTTTTAAACCTCCTGTGGTTTCTCCAGGTGTTTTTCCTATTCCTGAGGCTATTTCTGATATGATTTCTAGGGAATGGAATAAGCCAGGTACTTCCTTTATTCCTTCTTCAAGGTTTAAGAGATTGTATCCTTTACCAGCAAAATCTATAGAGTTTTGGGAAAAAATCCTCAAAGTTGATGGGGCTATTTCTACTCTTGCTAAACGTACTACTATTCCTATGGAAGATAGCACTTCCTTTAAGGATCCTTTAGATAGGAAGCTTGAATCTTATCTAAGGAAGGCCTATTTATATTCAGGTCATCTTCTCAAACCTGCTATTTCTTTGGGTGATGTTGCGGCAACTTTCTGGTTGGAAAATTTAGCGCAACATGAATTGGATTCTGACATATCTAGCATTGTTCGCCTACTACAACATGCTAATCATTTTATTTGTGATGCCATTTTTGATATTACCAAAATTGATGTTAGATCCATGTCTTTAGCTGTATTAGCTAGAAGAGCTTTGTGGCTTAAATCTTGGAATGCTGATATGACATCTAAATCTAGATTACTATCTCTTTCTTTCCAAGGTAATAATTTATTTGGTTCTCAGTTGGATTCTATTATTTCAACTATCACTGGAGGAAAAGGAGTTTTTTTGCCTCAGGATAAAAAACCTAAGGGTAAATCTAAGGCTTCTATCCGTTTTCGTTCCTTTCGTCAGAATAAGGAACAAAAACTCAATCCTCCTCCCAAGGAATTTGCTTCCAGTTGGAAGCCTTCCTCAAATTTGAATAAATCCAAGCCATTTAGGAAACCAAAGTCCGCCCCTAAGTCCGCATGAAGGTGCGGCCCTCATTCCAGCTCAGCTGGTAGGGGGCAGATTAACCCCTTAACGACCAAGGACGTACGCCACACGTCCTCAAAAAAAATGCAGTTAATGACCGAGGACGTGTGCCGTACGTCCTTGGTCTGGAAAGCAGCTGGAAGCGATCCTGCTCGCTTCCAGCTGCTTTCCGGTTATTGCAGTGATGCCTCGATATGGAGGCATCCAGCAATAACCCTTCTTGGCCATCCAATGCAGAGAGAGCCACTCTGTGCACGGGGCGGGAGCGGGTGGGAACCGCTACACTACAGAAAAAAAGTTAAAAAAACCAATACAATTTAAATATTACAAATGTAATCTAAGGGACCTGGAAGGGGTTAGGGGTTGGTTTTGGTGGGGGGGAAAGCTACACTACAGAAAAGGGCATTTTTGAAAAAAAAAAGGCACATTTTTTTACAAAACTGGGTACTGGCAGACAGCTGCCAGTACCCAAGATGGCGCCCATTATTGCAGAGGGGAAGGGTTAGAGAGCTGTTTGGTGGCGGATCAGTGAGGTTGGGGTCTAAGGGGGGATCCTACATATCAGCATATGTAAATATGCTTTTTTTTTTTTTTTTTTTTTTAAAAAGGGCCAAATACCTTTTATTTTAGTACTGGCAGACTTTCTGCCAGTACTTAAGATGGCGGGGACAATTGTGGGGGAGGGAAGAGAGCTGTTTGGGAGGGATCAGGGGGTCTGATGTTTCAGGTGGGAGGCTGAGCTCTACACTAAAGCTAAAATTAACCCTGCAAGCTCCCTACAAGCTACATAATTAACCCCTTCACTGCTAGCCATAATACACGTGTGATGCGCAGCGGCATTTAGAGGCCTTCTAATTACCAAAAAGCAATGCCAAAGCCATAGATGTCTGCTATTTCTGAAGCATTTAAAACCATTTGTGCCATAATTGCACAAGCTGTTTGTAAATAATTTCAGTGAGAAACCTAAAATTGAGAAACAATTAACGTTTTTTTTAATTTGATCGCATTTGGCGGTGAAATGGTGGCATGAAATATACCAAAATTGGCCTAGATCAATACTTGGGGTTGTCTACTACACTACACTAAAGCTAAAACTACCCCAAAAAGCTCCCTACATGCTCCCTAATTAACCCCTTCACTGCTGGGCATAATACACGTGTGGTGCGCAGTGGCATTTAGCGGCCTTCTAATTACCAAAAAGCAACGCCAAAGTCATATATGTCTGCTATTTCTGAACAAAGGGGATCCCAGAGAAGAATTTACATTACAACCATTTATGCCAGTACTGGTTTGGTTATCTGCTATTTAAGTTAGAAACCAAAAGTTTGTGAAAAAATTTGTGAAAAAGTGAACGATTTTTTGTATTTGATTGCATTTGGCGGTGAAATTGTGGCATGAAATATACCAAAATGGGCCTAGATCAATACTTTGGGTTGTCTACTAAAAAAAAATATATACATGTCAATGGATATTCAGAGATTCCTGAAAGATATCAGTGTTCTAATGTAACTATCGCTAATTTTGAAAAGAAATGGTTTGGAAATAGCAAAGTGCTACTTGTATTTATGGCCCTATAGTTTACAAAAAAAGCAAAGAACATGTAAACATTGGGTATTTCTAAAATCAGGACAAAATTTAGAAACTATTTAGCATGGGTGTTTTTTGGTGGTTGTAGATGTGTAACAGATTTTGTGGGTCAAAGTTAGAAAAAGTGTGTTTTTTTCCATTTTTTCCTCAAATTTTATAAAAAAATTTACAGTAAATTATAAGATATGATGAAAAACATAATTTATGTAAGAACTTACCAGATAAATTAATTTCTTTCATATTAGCAAGAGTCCATGAGCTAGTGACGTATGGGATATACATTCCTACCAGGAGGGGCAAAGTTTCCCAAACCTTAAAATGCCTATAAATACACCCCTCACCACACCCACAATTCAGTTTCACGAATAGCCAAGAAGTGGGGTGATAAAAAAGGAGCGAAAGCATCAAAAAAATAAGGAATTGGAATAATTGTGCTTTATACAAAAAATCATAACCACCACAAAAAAGGGTGGGCCTCATGGACTCTTGCTAATATGAAAGAAATGAATTTATCAGGTAAGTTCTTACATAAATTATGTTTTCTTTCATGTAATTAGCAAGAGTCCATGAGCTAGTGACGTATGGGATAATAAATACCCAAGATGTGGAACTTCCACGCAAGAGTCACTAGAGAGGGAGGGATAAAATAAAGACAGCCAATTCCGCTTAAAAATTAATCCACTACCCAAATCAAAAAAGTTTCAATTTTTATAATGAAAAAAACTGAAATATATAAGCAGAAGAAACAAACTGAAACAGCTGCCTGAAGTACCATTCTACCAAAACTGCTTCTAAAGAAGAGAAAACATCAAATGGTAGAACATAGTAAAAGTATGCAAAGAAGACCAAGTCATTGCTTTGCAAATCTGATCAACAGAAGCTTCATTCTTAAAAAGCCCAGGAAGAAGAAACTTACCTAGTAGAATGAGCCATAATCCTCCAAGGCGGGAATCCACCGACTCCAAATAAGCATGATGAATCAAAAGTTTAAGCAAGATGCCAAATAAATGGCAGAAGCCTTTTGACCTTCCTAACACCAGAAAAGATAACAAATAGACTAGAAGACTATCTGAAATCTGAATAGCTTCAACATAAGATTTCAAAACTCTTACCATATCCAAAGAATGTAAGAATCTTACCAAAGAAGTCTTAGTAAAAGACAATAATTCCTCCCTAATGTTGATAGAAATCACAACTTTAGGTAAAAATTGAAATGAGGATAGCAAAAACCACCTTATCCTGATGAAAATATCAGAAAAAGGAGACTCACAAGAAAGAACAGATAATTAAAAATTGTTCTAGCTGAAGAGATGTCTAAAAAGAACAATACTTTCCATGAAAGTAAATAATGTCTAGAGAAAACATATGCTCAAATAGAAGAGCCTGTAAAGCCTTTAGAACCAAATTAAAACTCCAAAGAGGAGAAATTGGCTTAATGACAGGTTTGATAAGAACCAAAGCCTGAACAAAATAATGAATAACAGGAAGGAACACTGCCTTACCCTGATGAAAAATCAGAAAAGGACATCCTCAAGAAAGAGCAGAAAACTCAGAAACTCTTCTAGCAGAAGAGATAACCAAAAGGAACAATACTTTCCAAGAAAGTAATTTAATGTCCAGAGAACGCAAAGGTTCAAAAGGAGGAGCCTGTAAAGCCCTCAGTACCAAATTGAGACTCCAAGGAGGAGATATTGACTTAATGACAGGCTTAAGACAAACCAAAGCCTGTACAAAACAATGAATGTCAGAATGAATAGCAATCTTTCTGTGAAAAAGAACAGAAAGAGTAGAGATTTGTCCTTTCAAATAACTTGCAGACTGATTACCTGAAAAATTGTAAAATTCTAGGAATTCTAAAAGAATGCCACCCCAGGACACTCATCTACATATAGCAGATAGCCAAACCAGTACTGAAACGAGAATCAGTAGAGGTAATGGTATATAAGAGTATATCGTCGATCTGAAAAGGGAGGTAAGAGATGAATCTCTACGACCGATAACAGAGAACCTATGAAATAGATCCCGTAGAAGGAGACCATTGAATTCAAATAGGCAATACTCTCTTCACATCCCTCTGACATTCACTGCACTCTGAGAGGAAAACCGGGCTCCAGCCTGCTGTGAAGCGCATATCAACGTAGAATCTAGCACAAACTTACTTCACCACCTCCACAGGAGGCAAAGTTTGTAAAACTGAATTGTGGGTGTGGTGAGGGGTGTATTTATAGGCATTTTAAGGTTTGGGAAACTTTGCCCCTCCTGGTAGGAATGTATATCCCATACGTCACTAGCTCATGGACTCTTGCTAAGTACATGAAAGAAATAATGGTATCTTTAGAAAGTCCATTTAATGGCGAGAAAAACGGTATATAATATGTGTGGGTACAGTAAATGAGTAAGAGGAAAATTACAGCTAAACACAAACACCTCAAAAATGTAAAAATAGCCTTGGTCCCAAACGGACAGAAAATGGAAAAGTGCTGTGGTCATTAAGGGGTTAAGGTTTTTCAAGGATTTTTGGATAAAATCTGTCAAAAATCATTGGATTCAGAGCATTGTCTCTCAAGGGTATCGAATAGGATTCAAAGTAAGACCTCCTGTGAGAAGATTTTTTCTCTTACACATTCCTGTAAATCCAGTAAAAGCTCAGGCTTTTCTGAAGTGTGTTTCAGACCTGGAGTCTTCAGGGGTGATCATGCCAGTTCCTCCTCAGGAAAAAGGTTTGGGGTTTTATTCGAACCTATTCATTGTACCAAAGAAAGAAAATTTGTTCAGACCAGTTCTGGATCTGAAAATTTTGAATCGTTATGTAAGAGTACCAACTTTCAAGATGGTGACTATAAGGACTATTCTGCCTTTTGTTCAGCAAGGACATTATATGTCCACAATAGACTTGCAGGATGCATACCTTCATATTCTGATTCATCCAGAACACTTTCAGTTTCTGAGATTCTCTTTTCTAGACAAGCATTACCAATTTGTTGCTCTTCCATTTGGCCTAGCAACAGCTCCAAGAATCTTTTCAAAGGTTCTGGGTGCCCTATTATCTGTAATCAGAGAACAGGGTATTGCGGTGTTTCCTTATTTGGACGATATCTTGGTACTAGCTCAGTCTTTACATACTGCAGAATCTCACACGAATCAACTAGTGTTGTTTCTTCGGAAACATGGTTGGAGGATCAATTTACCAAAAAAGTTTCTTGATTCCTCAGACAAGGGTCACCTTTTTAGGCTTCCAGATAGATTCAGTGTCCATGACTCTGTCTCTAACAGACAAGAGACGTTTAAGATTGGTCGCAGCATGTCGGCTCCTTCAGTCTCAGTCATTCCCTTCAGTGGCTATGTGCATGGAAGTTTTAGGTCTCATGACTGCAGCATCGGACGCAATCCCCTTTACTCGTTTTCACATGAGACCTCTACAGCTTTGTATGCTGAATCAATGGTGCAGGGATTATACAAAGATATCACAATTAATATCCTTGAATCCCAATGTACGACACTCTCTGACATGGTGGATAGATCACCATCGTTTGGTTCAAGGGGCTTCTTTTGTTCGGCCAACCTGGACTGTGATCTCAACAGATGCGAGTCTTTCAGGTTGGGGAGCTGTTTGGGGGTCTCTGACAGCACAAGGGGTTTGGAAATCTCAAGAGGCGAGATTACCAATAAATATTTTAGAACTCCGTGCAATTCTCAGGGCTCTTCAGTTCTGGCCTCTACTAAAGAGAGAACTGTTCATTTGTTTTCAGACAGACAATATCACAACTGTGGCTTATGTCAATCATCAGGGTGGGACTCACAGTCCCCAAGCTATGAAAGAAGTATCTCGGATACTTGCTTGGGCGGAATCCAGCTCCTGTCTAATCTCTGCGGTGCATATCCCAGGTGTAGACAATTGGGAGGGGGATTATCTCAGCCGCCAGACTTTACATCCAGGGGAGTGGTCTCTCCATCCAGATGTGTTTTTTCAGATTGTTCAGATGTGGGGTCTTCCAGAGATAGATCTCATGGCCTCTCATCTAAACAAGAAACTTCCCAGATACCTGTCCAGGTCAAGGGATGTTCAGGCGGAAGCAGTGGATGCACTGACACTTCCTTGGTGTTATCAACCTGCTTACATCTTCCCGCCTCTAGTTCTTATTCCAAGAGTGATTTCCAAAATCATCATGGAACAGTCATTTGTGTTGCTGGTGGCTCCAGCATGGCCACACAGGTTTTGGTATGCGGATCTGGTTCGGATGTCCAGTTGCCCGCCTTGGCCACTTCCGTTACGGCCGGACCTACTATCTCAAGGTCCGTTTTTCCATCAGGATCTCAAATTATTAAATTTGAAAGTATGGAAATTGAACGCTTAGTTCTAAGTCATAGAGGATTCTCTGATTCAGTGATTAATATTATGTTACAAGCTCGTAAATCTGTCTCTAGAAAGATTTATTTTAGAGTTTGGAAGACTTACATTTCATGGTGTTCTTCTCATAATTTCTCCTGGCATTCTTTTAGAATTCCTAGAATTTTGCAGTTTCTTCAGGATGGTTTGGATAAGGGTTTGGATAAGGGTTTGTCTGCAAGTTCCTTGAAAGGACAAATCTCCGCTCTGTTTTATTTCACAGAAAAATTGCTATACTTCCTGATATACACTGTTTTGTACAGGCTTTAGTTCATATTAAGCCTGTCATTAAGTCAATTTCTCCTCCTTGGGGTCTTAATTTGGTTCTGAGGGCTTTACAGATTCCTCCATTTGAACCTATGCATTCTTTGGACATTAAACTACTTTCTTGGAAAGTGTTGTTCCTTTTGGCTATCTCTTCTGCTAGAAGAGTTTATGAGCTATCTGCTCTTTCTTGTGAGTCTCCTTTTCTGATTTTTCATCAGGATAAGGCAGTTTTGCGGACTTCTTTTCAATTTTTACCTAAGGTTGTGAATTCTAACAATATTAGTAGAGAAATTGTTGTCCCTTCTTTATGTCCTAATCCTAAGAATTCTTTGGAGAAATCCTTACATTCTTTGGATGTGGTAAGAGCTTTGAAATATTATGTGGAAGCTACTAAAAATTTCAGGAAGACTTCTAGTCTATTTGTTTTATTTTCTGGTCCTAGGAAAGGTCAGAAAGCTTCTGCTATTTCCTTGGCTTCTTGGTTGAAACTTGATTCATCAAGCTTATTTAGAGTCGGGTCAAACCCCGCCTCAGAGAATTACAGCTCATTCTAGTAGATCAGTCTCTACTTCATGGGCTTTTAAGAATGAAGCTTCAGTTGATCAGATTTGCAAAGCAGCCACTTGGTCCTCTTTGCATACATTTACTAAATTCTACCATTTTGATGTATTTGCTTCTTCGGAAGCAGTTTTTGGTAGAAAAGTTCTTCAGGCAGCTGTTTCAGTTTGATTCTTCTGCTTTTTGATTTAAGTTTTTTTCTTTCAAAAGTGAAAATAACTTATTTTTGGGTTTATTTTCTCAGCGGAATATGGCTGTTTTTTGTTTTATTCCCTCCCTCTGTAGTGACTCTTGAGTGGAAGACTCCACATCTTGGGTATTGATATCCCATATGTCACTAGGTCATGGACTCTTGCCAATTACATGAAAGAAAACATAATTTATGTAAGAACTTACCTGATAAATTAATTTCTTTCATATTGGCAAGAGTCCATGAGGCCCACCCTTTTTATGGTGGTTATGATTTTTTGTATAAAGCACAATTATTTCCAAATTTCCTTTGTTGATGCTTTCTACTCCTTTCTTTATCACCCCACTGCTTGGCTATTCGTTAAACTGAATTGTGGGTGTGGTGAGGGGTGTATTTATAGGCATTTTGAGGTTTGGGAAACTTTGCCCCTCCTGGTAGGATTGTATATCCCATATGTCACTAGCTCATGGACTCTTGCCAATATGAAAGAAATGAATTTATCATGTAAGTTCTTACATAAATTATGTTGTTACGTTTCATTACACATAATTAAACATTTTAAATACAAAAAAATGTTTTTACGGACCCTTCAACGCATATTTTGTATAAGAGATGTGCTTGTCCCACAATCCCGAGAGAGAGGCTAAAAAACAAATTCTGTAACCTAGGTTTATTATAAAACCCCTTTAAAGAGACATTATAGTAATAAAATGACATGCTCTAATTCATTAGCGCATTTGTTTTATCACTAGCACTTCCTGCATAGGGGTTAAATACATTGTGCTCTTGCAAACATATAACAGTGGCATAAGTAATCTACAAAAACGTCAGCTGTATAGTTGTTCAGACATGTGCACGCTCCTGAGCCTGCCTATCTGCTTTTCAACAAAGGATGTCAAGAGAACAAAATAAATTTGCTAATAGAAGTCAATTGGGAACTTTTTTTTTTAATTATATGCTCTGAATCATTAAATAAGAATATTAGGTCTCATGTGCCTTTAACTTTGTTTTTAACTGTTCAGCGGAGTTAAACACATAGGTATAGGCAAACTATAGCGCAAGAAAATGCTCCGACGCATTAAAGTATTTTCTTATTGCAGATGTATGTCCTTTACATAAAAGATACACTACATGTTTGGAATTCCATTGCATCCTCTAGGGTTTTCAAAAAAAAAAAGATTATTTCAAGGTCAAGTGACTTTAGTCTATCTAAGGAAACAAAATATATTACAATCCTGCTTCTTTACGCTACCAACAACCAGTAACACTTCAGACATATCCTTTGTTCACCCATTGTACAAGAAATGGTTTTTAGTGGCACAAAATAATCTTGAGATTGTCTTCTTTGTTCTTTGATGTTTGTTAACTCACAAACATCATTGAAATCACACTCTGCAACACCGCAAGTTCCTTTTTAAAATGCAAGAGATTGGTCACATTGGAGCACTTTCAAGGACACCATCAATAAAAGATAAAAATCAACACTTTCCTATCAGAGAATCATTTTCTCTCTTGAATTCATTAAGAAGAATCGAGTCAAGCACTGTATCAAAGGACTGCAGTAGGATATCAGTTAGGATATCTGTGAGACTGGGGTTGATTAATTTATTATAATCCTTTATTTATCAAGTCCCAGTGTCTTTATTTATCAAATCACTGTGAACGGGGAAAGGAGCATATATTTAGCCAAATATAAGAAATCGCTTCATGATTCAGATAGATCATGCAATTTTAAGCAACTTTCTAATTTACTCCTATTATCAATTTTTCTTCGTTTCTAGGTATCTTTATTTGAAAAACCAGGAATGTAAGCTTAGTAGTCAGCTCATTTTTGATTCAGCACCCTGAGTAGCGCTTACTGGTTGGTGGCTAAATGTAACCACCAATCAGCGAACACTAACCAGGGTGATGAACCCAAAATGGGTCGGCTCCTAAACTTACATTCCTGGGTTTTCAACTAAAGATACCAAGAGAACGAAGAAAAATTGATAATAGGAAAAAATGAGAAAGTTGCTTAAAACTGCATGATCTATCTAAATCATGAAAGAAAAAATTGGGGTTTCATATCTCTTTAATGTTATAAATGTAAAGTATGAGAGACAAAAAAAAAGGTTCCCATTTTCTTCTATTATCGAATTTGTTTCGTTCTCATGGTATTCTTTGCTGAAGCGATACCTAGGTAGGTAGCGTGCACATGTTTGGAGCACTACAAGGCAGGAAAAAGTGCATCTGAATCACGAAAGAAAATGTTGGGGTTTCACATCCCTTTAAAAAATGCTGTAGCAAACGGATAGTAATGAAAAAAATCTCTAACACCTCGTAGGAGAAAACAATACTAAAAATATTCTGTGACCTAAATTTGTTATAGTCAACAAGCAGCCCAGGGCTTTCTGCAGCATCCTTATCTTATATGGAAATACATGAAGCGATACTAAAAGGGCAGAAAAGCAGCTTTCTTCAGCTAAGGAAAAGTGACAGTATCAAATGTCACATTGTACACCAGAGGGCTGCAAAATCATGTGTGTGTGTGGGGGGGGGATGACTTTACAGGAATATCTGTTTATCCTTGATGTAAGGTGCATTCTCTCAACAGTTGCAGGATATAATAAATCTTGGTGGCAGGGTAGATAAAAATCAATGACTTTTAAAAAAAAAAAAAATCAGGGATTTCAAAAGTTCTTCATCCTTAAAGGGGCAGTAAACCTAAAAAATAATGTTATATAATTCTGCACAGACCTCCACTCCTGTAAAATGGTAAATTATAATAAAATATTGCTGCACAGAGCGGGTCTGTCTTTTTTTTCTAAGCGCATCTGGGCACGCTGTCTAGTTACAGCCGACCCGATCATGCCATTAAACTCTTCCAAGCGGGAGCGAGCTACAGGAGCAAGGAGCAAAATATCTCTGCAATATTTAGATGTATAATGTTAGCGCTAAGATAATGTTATAGAATTCTCTACTATGTGCATAATTATATAACATTATTTTTTAGGTTTACTGTCCCTTTAAATAAGGATTAGTTTTTAATTATGTAGTGTGAGGCTGTATATTCATGGCTACAATTTTTTTTTTTTTTTGGGAAAAACATAATTTATGTAAGAACTTACCTGATAAATTCATTTCTTTCATATTAGCAAGAGTCCATGAGCTAGTGACGTATGGGATATACATTCCTACCAGGAGGGGCAAAGTTTCCCAAACCTCAAAATGCCTATAAATACACCTCTCACCACACCCACAAATCAGTTTAACGCATAGCCAAGAAGTGGGGTGATAAGAAAAAAGTGCGAAAGCATAAAAAATAAGGAATTGGAATAATTGTGCTTTATACAAAAAAATCATAACCACCACAAAAAAGGGTGGGCCTCATGGACTCTTGCTAATATGAAAGAAATGAATTTATCAGGTAAGTTCTTACATAAATTATGTTTTCTTTCATGTAATTAGCAAGAGTCCATGAGCTAGTGACGTATGGGATAATGACTACCCAAGATGTGGATCTTCCACGCAAGAGTCACTAGAGAGGGAGGGATAAAATAAAGACAGCCAATTCCGCTGAAAATAATCCACACCCAAAACAAAGTTTAAATCTTATAATGAAAAAAACTGAAATTATAAGCAGAAGAATCATACTGAAACAGCTGCCTGAAGTACTTTTCTACCAAAAACTGCTTCAGAAGAAGAAAACGCATCAAAATGGTAGAATTTAGTAAAAGTATGCAAAGAAGACCAAGTTGCTGCTTTGCAAATCTGATCAACCGAAGCTTCATTCCTAAACGCCCAGGAAGTAGAAACTGACCTAGTAGAATGAGCTGTAATCCTTTGAGGCGGAGCTTTACCCGACTCGATATAAGCATGATGAATCAAAGACTTTAACCAAGACGCCAAAGAAATGGCAGAAGCCTTCTGACCTTTCCTAGAACCGGAAAAGATAACAAATAGACTAGAAGTCTTTCGGAAATTTTTAGTAGCTTTAGTAGCTTCAACATAATATTTCAAAACTCTAACTACATCCAAAGAATGCAACGATTTTTCCTTAGAATTCTTAGGATTAGGACACAATGAAGGAACCACAATTTCTCTACTAATGTTGTTAGAATTCACAACCTTAGGTAAAAACTTAAAAGAAGCAACACTGCCTTATCCTGATGAAAAATCAGAAAAGGAGACTCACAAGAAAGAGCAGATAATTCAGAATCTCTTCTAGCAGAAGAGATGGCCAAAAGAAACAAAACTTTCCAAGAAAGTAATTTAATGTCCAGCGAATGCATAGGTTCAAACGGAGGAGCTTGAAGAGCCCCCAGAACCAAATTCAAACTCCAAGGAGGAGAAATTGACTTAATAACAGGTTTTATACGAACCAAAGCCTGTACAAAACAATGAATATCAGGAAGACTAGCAATCTTTCTGTGGAAAAGAACAGAAAGAGCAGACATTTGTCCTTTCAAGGAACTTGCAGACAAACCTTTATCCAAACCATCCTGAAGAAACTGTAAAATTCTAGGAATTCTAAAAGAATGCCAAGAAAAATGATGAGAAGAACACCAAGAAATGTAAATCTTCCAGACTCGATAATATATCTTCCTAGATACAGATTTACGAGCCTGTAACATAGTATTAATTACTGAGTCAGAGAAACCTCTATGACTGAGAATCAAGCGTTCAATCTCCATACCTTCAAATTTAAGGATTTGAGATCCTGATGGAAAAAAGGACCTTGCGATAGAAGGTCTGGTCTTAATGGAAGAGTCCACGGTTGGCAAGTGGCCATCCGGACAAGATCCGCATACCAAAACCTGTGAGGCCATGCTGGAGCCACCAGCAGAACAAACGAGCACTCCTTTAGAATCTTGGAAATCACTCTTGGAAGGAGAACTAGAGGAGGAAAGATATAGGCAGGATGATACTTCCAAGGAAGTGACAATGCATCCACTGCCTCCGGACAGATACCTGGGAAGTTTCTTGTTTAGATGGGAAGCCATCAGATCTATTTCTGGAAGTCCCCACATTTGAACAATCTGAAGAAATACCTCTGGGTGAAGAGACCATTCGCCGGGATGTAACGTTTGGCGACTGAGATAATCCGCTTCCCAATTGTCTATACCTGGGATATGAACCGCAGAAATTAGACAGGAGTTGGATTCCGCCCATACCAGTATTTGAGATACTTCTTTCATAGCCAGAGGACTGTGAGTCCCTCCTTGATGATTGACATATGCCACGGTTGTGACATTGTCCGTCTGAAAACAAATGAACGACTCTCTCTTTAGAAGAGGCCATGACTGAAGAGCTCTGAAAATTGCACGGAGTTCCAAAATGTTGATTGGTAATCTCACCTCCTGAGAATCCCAAACCCCTTGTGCTGTCAGAGACCCCCAAACAGCTCCCCAACCTGTCAGACTTGCATCTGTTGAAATCACAGTCCAAGTTGGAAGAACAAAAGAAGCCCCCTGAACTAAACAATGGTGGTCTGTCCACCACGTGAGAGAGTGTCGTACGATCAGTTTTAAAGATATTAATTGAGATATATTTGTATAATCCCTGCACCACTGGTTCAGCATACAAAGCTGAAGAGGTCGCATGTGAAAACGAGCAAAGGGGATCGCGTCCGATGCAGCAGTCATAAGACCTAGAATTTCCATGCATAAGGCTACCGAAGGGAATGATTGAGACTGAAGGTTTCGACAAGCTGAAACCAATTTTAGACGTCTCTTGTCTGTCAGAGACAGAGTCATGGACACTGAATCTATCTGGAAACCTAAAAAGGTTACCCTTGTCTGAGGAATCAATGAACTTTTTGGTAAATTGATCCTCCAACCATGTTTTTGAAGAAACAATACAAGTCGATTTGTATGAGATTCTGCTAAATGTGAAGACTGAGCAAGTACCAAGATATCGTCCAAATAAGGAAATACCACAATACCCTGTTCTCTGATTACAGACAGAAGGGCACCGAGAACCTTTGTAAAAATCCTTGGAGCTGTTGCTAGGCCAAACGGCAGAGCCACAAACTGGTAATGCTTGTCTAGGAAAGAGAATCTCAGAAACTGATAGTGATCTGGATGAATCGGAATATGCAGATATGCATCCTGTAAATCTATTGTGGACATATAATGCCCTTGCTGAACAAAAGGCAGAATAGTCCTTATAGTTACCATTTTGAATGTTGGTATCCTTACATAATGATTCAACATTTTTAAATCCAGAACTGGTCTGAAGGAATTCTCCTTCTTTGGTACAATAAAGAGATTTGAATAAAACCCCAGCCCCTGTTCCAGAACTGGAACTGGCATAATTACTCCAGCTAACTCTAGATCTGAAACACATTTCAGAAATGCTTGAGCCTGGATTTACTGGGACACGGGAAAGAAAAAATCTTCTTGCAGGAGGCCTTATCTTGAAGCCTATTCTGTACCCTTGAGAAACAATGTTCTGAATCCAAAGATTGTGAATCGAATTGATCCAAATTTCTTTGAAAAATCATAATCTGCCCCCTACCAGCTGGGATGGAATGAGGGCCGCACCTTCATGTTCACTTGGGAGCTGACTTTGGCTTTCTAAAAGGTTTGGATTTATTCCAGACTGGAGATGGTTTCCAAACTGATACCGCTCTTGTAGGGGAAGGATCAGGCTTTTGTTCCTTATTGAGACGAAAGGAACGAAAACGATTAGAAGACCTAAATTTACCTTTAGATTTTTTATCCTGTGGTAAAAATGTTCCTTTCCCCCCAGTAACAGTTGAAATAATGGAATCCAACTTTGAACCAAATAATTTATTACCCTGGAAAGAAAGGGAAAGCAAAGTTGACTTGGAAGACATATCAGCATTCCAAGTTTTAAGCCATAAAGCTCTTCTAGCTAAAATAGCTAGAGACATATACCTGACATCAACCCTAATGATATCAAAGATGGCATCACAAATAAAATTATTAGCATGTTGAAGAAGATTAACAATGCTATGAGAATCATGATCTGTCACTTGCTGCGCTAAAGCTTCCAACCAAAAAGTTGAAGCTGCTGCAACATCCGCTAAAGATATAGCAGGTCTAAGAAGATTACCTGAACATAAGTAAGCTTTTCTTAGAAAGGATTCAATTTTTCTATCTAAAGGATCCTTAAAGGAAGTACTATCTGCCGTAGGAATAGTAGTACGTTTAGCAAGAGTAGAGATAGCCCCATCAACTTTAGGGATTTTGTCCCAAAACTCTAATCTGTCAGATGGCACAGGATATAATTGCTTAAAACGTTTAGAAGGAGTAAATGAATTACCCAAATTATTCCATTCCCTGGAAATTACTTCAGAAATAGCATCAGGGACAGGAAAAACTTCTGGAATAACTACAGGAGATTTAAAAACCTTATTTAAACGTTTAGATTTAGTATCAAGAGGACCAGAATCCTCTATTTCTAATGCAATTAAGACTTCTTTAAGTAAAGAACGAATAAATTCCATTTTGAATAAATATGAAGATTTATCAGCATCAATCTCTGAAACAGAATCCTCTGAACCAGAGGAATCATTATCGGAATCAGAATGATGATGTTCATTTAAAAATTCATCTGAAAAATGAGAAGTTTTAAAAGACCTTTTACGTTTACTAGAAGGAGGAATAACAGACATAGCCTTCTTAATGGATTTAGAAACAAAATCTCTTATGTTAACAGGAACAGGAGTATTAGATGTTGATGGAACAGCAACAGGTAATGTAACATTACTAAAGGAAATATTATCTGCATTAACAAGTTTGTCATGACATTCATTACAAACAACAGCTGGAGGAACAGATACCATAAGTTTACAGCAAATGCACTTAGCTTTGGTAGATCCAGCATCAAGCAGCGATTTTCCAGAAGTATCTTCTGATTCAGGCTCAATCTGAGACATCTTGCAATATGTAAAAGAAAAAACAACATATAAAGCAAAATTTATCAAATTCCTTAAATGACAGTTTCAGGAATGGGAAAAAATGCCAGTGAACAAGCTTCTAGCAACCAGAAGCAATAAACAATGAGACTTAAATAATGTGGAGACAATAATGACGCCCATATTTTTTGGCGCCAAAAAAGATGCCCACATTATTTGGCGCCTTAATTCTTTTAGCGCCAAAAATGACGCCACATCCGGTAACGCCAACATTTTTGGCGCAAAATCGTCAAAAATGACGCAATTTCCGGCGACAAGTATGACGCCGGAAATAATTAGAAAAAAATTTTGCGCCAAAAAAGTCCGCGCCAAGAATGACGCAATAAAATGAAGCATTTTCAGCCCCCGCAAGCCTAACAGCCCACAGGGAAAAAAGACAAATTTTAAGGTAAGAAAAATTGATTATTCAAATGCATTATCCCAAATAATGAAACGGACTGTCTGAAATAAGGAACATTGAACATCCTGAATCAAGGCAAATAAATGTTTAAACACAAATATTTAGAACTTTATATAAAAGTGCCCAACCATAGCTTAGAGTGTCACAAAAATAAGACTTACTTACCCCAGGACACTCATCTACATGTAGTAGAAAGCCAAACCAGTACTGAAACGAGAATCAGTAGAGGTAATGGTATATATAAGAGTATATCGTCAATCTGAAAAGGGAGGTAAGAGATGAATCTCTACGACCGATAACAGAGAACCTATGAAATAGACCCCATAGAAGGAGATCATTGAATTCAAATAGGCAATACTCTCTTCACATCCCTCTGACATTCACTGCACGCTGAGAGGAAAACCGGGCTCCAACCTGCTGCGGAGCGCATATCAACGTAGAATCTAGCACAAACTTACTTCACCACCTCCACAGGAGGCAAAGTTTGTAAAACTGATTTGTGGGTGTGGTGAGGGGTGTATTTATAGGCATTTTGAGGTTTGGGAAACTTTGCCCCTCCTGGTAGGAATGTATATCCCATACGTCACTAGCTCATGGACTCTTGCTAATTACATGAAAGAAATGTATTCCATTAATCCATTCACAATGTCATGCTCTCCCAGAGGTTTCTGTAAAATAATGGGCTTGATTTATAAAGCCCTTCGCCCACATACGACTGCAGGTTTTCCCAAGAGAACCTGCAGTCAGTATTTATCAAGCAGCGGTCATCAGATCGCTGCTTCCTAACCTCTTCTCCACCTCTTAGGTGGGTAATTTCAATCTCCCCGGTCTCGTCCAACCGGGGAGATTGACAGCTCCTGCCCGTGTGTGACTGGCTGTGTGCCAGCAAGGGGCGTTGTTGCATGTAAACACAAAATAGCGCTCGGCCGCAATGCTGAATTCCAGAGGCGAGCTGGGGCAGACAGGGGCGAATATGTCCACCCTAGCTTGATAAATCGAGCCCAATGTGAGGATTTTTTTCCTACTTGGAAGATATTACCACACATTTCTGGTTTTGTAGTTCTCAAAACTCTAAATTTGTGTCTGCAGAAAAAGAAAGTCTATTCTTCACAGCATACGGAGTTGAGAAAGAGATCTTAAAGAGACACAAACTGAAAATTCTTCCCTTATTGAGATAGAGGATACAATTTTAAACAACTTTCAGATTTACTTCTATTACCAACTTGCTTCATTCTGTTTGTATACTTTGTTAAAGAGGAACCAATGCACTACTAGGAGCTGGCTTAAAACATCATGTGAGCCAATGACAAGAGGCATATATGTGCAGGCACCAATCAGCAGCTAAATGAGACTCCTTCAGAAAGCTGAATAAGGAACAGTGAAACGTACGTCGGAGGATTGCAGCTTGTCACGGAGAAGGGTGAGGTAATATACCGGCACAGGGGAAAATGGAGAACAGAACTGCATACACTAATGACACTGGTTGTCCTTGTTTGTTACCTTAATCTCATTTACCTGTGCTAGAACCCGGAGTGACTAACAAGCCTTACTTTGTTTTAAGGTTTTTTTTAGTGAATACATTGTTTCATTGTATACTTTTTACAATAAATTATTCAAGAAATGGATACTGTGTAACCATTGGTTTGCTAACAATACCAGTAAAGCTCAGAGCTAGATTTAAAGTGAAAGTCAATCCTAGCATTTCTGAAACGCTAGGATTGACTATTGAAACAAATAAAGGGGACTTTCATTCATAAAGTATAACATGCTTCATTCAGAAAGCTCCTTTATTTAAGTGATCGCCATTCTTAGCTGTTGAGGCAGCACAGGGCAGTAATTTATTTTGCTAAGAGGTGATTTTTTTTTTACCTCTTAGCAAACAGCGTGCAGGAAATCCAGCTCCCATGGGCACCAAGCCAGATGGCTATTGGCTATTGGTGAAAACGTCACCTCTCAAGCAAAACAGCGATCTGCCGTTGGCTTCCTTAGCAGCTCAGAATGGCGGTCGCTTGAAACAAATAAAGGAGCTTGCTGCATAAAGTATGTTACACATCATGAATGAAATTCCCGTTTAATTGTTTCAATAGTCAATCCTAGCATTTCAAAAACGTTAGGATTTCACTTTAAGCTCTAGAGCAGGGGAAATGTAGTTTTAAAACATCTGGGGTGCCAAGGTTGCTGACCCCTGCTCTAGAGCCACGGCACATTTTTTTTACATTAAAAAATCCTGCGGCACACCACCATCCCCAAAATTTTACAAAATCACACATTGTAGTCTAATACAGTGTGTATATATGTGTGTGTATATATACATACATATATATATATATATATATATATATGTGTGTGTGTGTGTGTGTGTGTGTGTGAGAGAGAGAGTAGGGTAGCAGCAGCTACCGGCTTCTGTTTGGCTTCAGGAGTGCACTTAAGTAAGAAGGGACCAATCCACGGCGGCACACCTGACAATCTCTCACGGCACAGTGGTTGAAAATCACTGCTCTACAGTATCTGAGTATCATATTGCTATTATTGGAGGCATTTATCAACTGATAATGGAAACAAATTTAAAACTGCATGCTCTATCTGGATCATGAAAGTTTATTTTGATTGATGTGCCTTTAAGTAAAATTTATAAATAACAGCTTTGTTATAATATTGCATTTACTATAATTTATTAATAAATTAAATATCTTTTAATAAGGGACACTAAGTGAAAATGTAACTTTTATGACACAGATAAATCATGTAATTTAAAAATAAATGTTTTAAATTTATTTAAAAATGTTTCTTCCCGGACTTGGAGAGTCCGCAACGTCATTCCAATTACTAGTGGGATATTCACTCCTGGACAGCAGGAGGAGGCAAAGAGCACCCAAGCAGAGCTGTTAAGTGTGACTTCCCTTACCCATAACCCCCAGTCATTCTGCCGAAGAGAAATGGAAAAAGAAGATAACACAAAGGTGTAGAGGTGCCTGAGGTTTAACATATTTAAGGTTGGGTTGGTGGACTCTCCATATCTGGAAAGAAAGAAATAGAAAAAGACATGGAGAGTCCACAACGTCATTCCAATTACTAGTGGGAACCAATACCCAAGCTAGAGGACACAGAATGAACAGGGAGGGAGAACAAGACAGGTGGACCTAAACAGAAGGCACCACCGCTTGAAGAACCTTTCTCCCAAAAGAGGCCTTAGCCGAGGAAAAAGTATCAAATTTGTAAAATTTAGAAAAAAGTATGCAGAGAGGACCATATAGCTACCTTGCAAATCTGTTCCACAGAAGCTGCATTTTTGAAAGCCTAAGATAGGGAGACAGCCCTAGTAGAATGAGCCGTAATTCTCTCAGGAGGCTGCTGTCCAGCAGTCTCATAAGCAAAAGGAATCATACTTCTTAACCAGAGGGAAAGAGAAGAAGAAGTGGCCTTCTGACCCTTCCTCTTTCCAGAGAAAAAAACAAATAGGGCAGAAGACTGACGAAAATCCTTAGTAGCCAGTAGGTAAAATTTAAGAGCACGCACAACATCTAAGTTATGCAAAAGAGGTTCCTTCTGAGAAGAAGGATTAAGACAAAGAGAAGGAACAACAATTTCCTGATTAATGTTTCGATCCGAAACCACTTTAGGGAGAAATTCTAGCTTAGTATGAAGGGCCGCCTTATCTGCATGAAAAATAAGGTAAGGCGATTCACACTGCAGAGCAGAGACTTCAGAAACTCTGTGAGCAGAGGAAATAGCAACAAGAAACAAAACCTTCCAAGATAACAAGTTAATATCTACAGAATGCATTGGCTCAAACGAAGCCTGCTGCAAAACCTTAAGCACAAGGTTCAAGCTCCAAGGAGGAGCAACAGATTTAAACACCGGCCTGATTCTGACCAGAGCCTGACAAAGACGCTTGTGTAAAAGAATAGATAGCACAGAAATCTGACCCCTCAGAGAACTAACAAACCCTTCTCTAGATCTTCCTGGAGAAAAGACAAAATTCTAGGAATCCTGACCCTACTCCAAGAGAAACTCTTCGATTCACACCAATAAAGGTATTTGCGCCATACCTTATGGTAAATCTTACGAGTAACTGGTTTGCAGGCCTGAAGCATAGTATCAATGACTGACTAGCCAAAACTAAGCGTTCAATCTCCATGCTGTAAGCTTCAGAGAAATTAGATTTGGATGGAGGAAACGACCCTGAGGTAACTTCCAAGGTGGAAGAGAAGACATCCTCACCAGGTCCGCAAACCAGATCCTGCAAAGCCATGCAGGAGCTATCAGAATTACAGACACTCTGTTCAGTTTGATACGAGCAATGACTTGTGGAAGGAGAGCAAACAGAGGAAACAGGTATGCTAGACCAAAATCCAAAGGAACCTCCAGAGCATCTATCAGGGCTGCCTGAGGATCTCTTGACCTTGAACCGTACCTTGGAAGCTTGGCATTCTGTCAACTTCGCCTAACCTCCATTGACAGAGGCAAAGAGAATGACTGGAGGTTATGGGTAAGGGAAGAGACACTTAACAGCTCTGCTGGGGTGCTCTTTGCCTCCTCCTGCTGGCCAGGAGTGTATATCCCACCAGTAATTGGAATGACGTTGTGGACTCTCCATGTCTTAGGAAACAAATTAAAAAACATAAATTATGCTTACCTGATCATTTTCTTTTCTTCTGATGGGAAGAGTCCACAGCAGCATTCATTACTTTTGGGAATACAGAACCTGGCCACCAGGCCCCCACTTCCCTCGTCCCCAAGTCATTCTGCCAAGGGAACAAGGAACAGTAGGAAAATATCAGGGTGGAAAAAAAGGTGCCAGAAGAACAAAAATATACATAGACAAAATACGGGCGGGAGCTGTGAACTCTTACTGTCAGAAGAAAAGAAAATCGTCAGGTAAGCATAATTTATGTTTTTCTTCTTAAACGGGAAGAGTCCACAGCTGCATTCATTACTTTTGGGAAAACAATACCCAAGCTAGAGGACACTGAATGCAAACAATGGGTGGGTACAAAATGCGGCCCCTTCCAAAGGCACCACAGCCTGAAATTATCCGACACCCTAAAAAAAAATATAGACGACACGGGTAAAACCCAAAGCCCAGGTAACTGCACATTAGTTACACCACCAGCAAAGCCGAGCGAGAGACCGCTCAGTCCCAGAGTCCGTCGAGCAAAAACAGCCTCTGAGGAGTCAACAACACAACTCTCGACTCCCATAAAAAGACAAGGACCGCTATCTGCCCCCATAAAGGGAGAACAGATTCCCAGAAGAAATCCAAAGGATCAGTCCACACGGCTCAACAAACATAGAACAACCCACGGTTGTCTTACGATAGTAGCACCTAGGGAGACGAACTCCTTAGCAACACAAGGACCTGATAAAAAAAAGAATCAATACTCAGGGAAACACGTCCCAAAAAGGACTCGAGGGACACCTTCATATCCCTGATACCATAAGGTACTCCAGAAAACATGAATTCCCTGTTGCCTCGTATCAGATTGAAACCTGCAAGCTAGGCAAGCATAGAAAGCAGAAATAGGATAACTATCCCAGCAGTTAGAAGAAAGCTCTCCAAGAGAACACCAAACCGTCTGAACAGGAACTCTCAATGACCAGCTTCCAGGTAGGAAAGTTGACTCAGCCATCGTGGAACCCAAACCACCGGAAGGTCTTTTAAAGTCTGCTAGCACACATTCATGGTGCAAATAGCTGTAACTGGTTTCAAACTGAAAACCTACCAAAAACTCAACAACAGCCCTCCGATACCGGGCTCCAAGGAGCGTCCCCTCAGCACCAGACGCTGGTAGAAAAGAGAAGGACATCAAAAGTCCTCCCACTGAAGGGGAGGACAGACTCTAGAAGAAAACAGTCAACACTGCATAGATTAACCGATCCTCGACCTTCCCTCCAGGGTAATGGTCCCAGACCAAAGGCTAGTCAAAGACCGAAGACAAGAGTCCCAGATCTCTGGAAGAAAAAGGATGGATCTACAAGGAGCAAAGCCCCCAAGTAGAACTCTGACCATTACTACAAACAGCATGCTACCGTAAGGACAGACTTTGTGCTCGGGTACGAGATGCCCTACACTGCTGTCTTCCCTAAAGAGAAACACTTCCCAAGGGAAGAGGGTTCTCAGCCCAGCATCTAAATATCAGAATCCAACATTTAACAGGAGCTCAATCAGGGTTCAAACCCCCAGCCTCCTGCTGCAGGAACGGTGGAACCAGTAAATACTCCACATCTCCCTTCCCAGGATTCTGAAAATGTAAGAAGGGAAAAAAAAAACTTACAAGGCAAGAAAACAAAGGACCCACAGGTCGCCACAGATACTAAGGTAACTCAGAACCAGGAGAACCCATCCCCCACTCTAGGAGAGAAGGGGACTAAAGCAACGGAAATCACCCTACCATAGAGGCGAGACCCCCTCGGCCACATCGCCAACCCAGTTGAAAGACACCTGGAGTCTACAAGGAACATCAAATGCGCAAGAAGACCAGTAGGGACCCATCAGAGAGACCTAGAACCTAAGCCACAGGTAGATAGGCATCTCCCATGAGAAACACGTGGAGAGGCACGCAGAACCACAAACACCTAAGGTGAGACCGAACTATCCACACCCAATCTAGGGAGAGACATGGTCCTAGGCCAGAGTCCTCCAAAAATGGAATTGATTGAAAGATCTAACTTCCTGAGGAACCCAAGCTGCCTCCTATGATTAGGAGCGCACCATCTAAAGTCAGTAGACTTGGCGATCTAGCAAGAGCCTCAAACCCAAGAGTCTGAAAAAACTCCTGAACAGTTTAGGAATTCGGCACCCAGTGCTCCTGGATCACAAGGAAAAATCTTGTAGACAAGCGTAACCACGTGTTACACACGCTGGCAAGGTAACAACCAACACCCGAAGGTGAATGTGAACCCTGGACCTTGCTTGCCATTCCAGAGAGTTAGACATAAGCACCCTCCACAAAGCATCGAGGATAAATGGTCAACTACCTGACCCCAGAAGGGCGACCGTCTGTAACGGACCTCGGCTATTCACTGTTAAGCCCCAAGGCTAGATTTGCAACAAGGACGCAGACAACCCCCAAATGTCGAGACCATGGTCAGACCAAGGGTATTATATGGAAGAGACAACAGCCAGAGATCCTTGCAGGATCGATCTTCCAAAAACCCCTTTAACAGGGTAAAAGCTGGAAGCCTCGCAGCTCCCCACAGAAGACAGGGAACCCCCTGCACTCCACCTCTTAGAGTAACGCAACTCTGAGCAAAGGAAGGACGAAATGCCTGCGCTTCCAGACCAGATGACCCACCCAAGGCAGGAAGGAAGGAGACTCCGCCAACGCAAGAAAATGTTTATTAGGCTAAAGAGTCAGCATCCGGAAGAAGCTCAAGTGAAGACGCAAATCTTTCACCACTCGGAACACTAGACCACATAGGTCACTCACATCTCCCAACTCCAAAGGAATGGAAACTACGGTTCTGAGTCCCCAGGGACCTGAAAGAACCATGATGACGTCTGAAAAGACAGATCCGTATCCCAGGCGAGTAGCCAGAAAAAGCCAACCTTAGATCAGCACACAACACCCTCCATTCAGAGGCGTTGTAGCTACACCTAGGCCTCATACTTCGAAATAGGATCCGAGCCCGGAGTCCATATCAATAGGCCAAGTGACATTCAGAATCTGACAGGATTAAATCAGCACCACGAGGGTGACATGAACCCCGATAACAGCAGAAAGCGTCCGACCAGTACCTGCCTGGTATAAGGACACTCCAGAACTGTCCAAGGTCCAAGAAATTTCGACCCAAAGGATCGATAAATGAACTAGAAAACTTAATTCTATTAGTCAAAAGTGCACAACTTCTGTGGAAGTGCCAACGCGACCACAAAATTGCACGGATCGGTTCCAGAGAAGATAGTTTTCAAAAACGGAAATCTAACAGACATGAGCTTCAGAAAACAAAATAAACACATCCATCCGGATCAAAAATAAAATATCAGAATCCTCCATATCTTGGGATTACAAAAACGCCAAAAACTAACTGGCACCCTTTTTACACCCTCAATGGCTGGGGCACTCACCACCTCCTGTGAACCAGACACACGAGCTAGACTCTCTCTGTCGCACACAGTCAGCATACGGAAGTGAGAACAAACGTAACCGCACCCGTCACAAGGTGCACCATGCCAGTTACAAAAAGGGCGCGCAACCTTGAGAGATCGCGTCATTAAGATGAGGCCGTTATGTTCCGTAAAGCTGTGAGTATTGATATAGCTACACATTAGCAGATAGAACCATATAATAAACATTATTACAGCCCCCCCCCCCCCCTGTTCAATAACCCCCCACAGGAGATATTAACCCATGATTCCTTATTAAGATAAAAGGAGTCCCACTGGGATCCTACCTTATTTCGTTAACATTACATTCACATATCGAAATAAAATGAAACAATCTTATCGGAATCTACGCCGTGGAACAGGAACACAGCCCTTTAAGTGTGACAGATAGTAGCCTTGCTTCTGACATAGACTTGAGTGAATAAAGGAAAACTGTTAATATGATTCAGGATGGTTTCACAGGAAAAATCTCCCTGCATCTCTGGACTCTAACGTTCATCCATGCTCTCACTGAGAGGCCGACAGGATTACTTAAAACTCCAGTCCCATTGCGAAGAGTACTACCCTCCATAAGAGACTATCTCAAACTTCTGACACTTCTCTGCCAACCTCCTGTCAAGCAAGGCAAAGAATGACTGGGGGATGAGGGAAGTGGGGGAGGTATTTAAGCCTTTGGCTGGGGTGTCTTTGCCTCCTCCTGGTGGCCAAGTTCTGTATTTCCCAAAAGTAATGAATGCAGCTGTGGACTCTTCCCGTTTAAGAAGAAAAAAATATTCCAATTTGCTTTGTTTTTTTGTGTGCATCATTTCTGGAAGAATTAACTGTGGTAGACTTGAAGGAGCTCAGGAGCATGCACGTGTCTTTAGCACTGTATGGCAGAATTGTTTGCTTCTATGTATACATTCGCTACAACTTCTATAAGTCTACGTAGGTTTACTCTTTAACAATGGATACATTGAAAAAGTAACAGAAGTACATTTGCAAGCTTTTTAAACTTGTATGCTCTATCTAAATCATGAATATTTAATTTTGAATCATTATTTAAATAAATGAAATGATTAAACACCTTTCAGACTTGTAAAACAAAACTGATTTTATTTGAATATCTGTTAAGCGCATACTGTAATATTGTGAACTTGGAAATGATTAATAATTCAAGACGTGGCCAAAACAGATAACATTATAAAGCCCAGCAGAACTTTATGTTCCCGACACAAAGCCAACTGTATTCTTCCATAATAAGGCAACATGCACCAGCGCTACAGTACAAAAATGTTAAACAGTGCATACACTTGCCAATTGTTTCCCATAGGTATCCTTTGTATTATGCTTTCTATTCTAAAAGGCATTTTAACTAGGAGGAAAATGAAAAATGCTAACCGGTAACACTTGCTTCACCTGCAATATGAAACAATTACAATGAAAAGAAATTATTTGTTATCTTTTAGTCATTAAAATAGTTATATGGCTGAAGTGTATATTGGGTGGTAAAAAGCAGAATTAACCCTAACAAAGGGTGAACTGACAACCCATGAGGCTCCTGGGGTGAAAAAAAGGTCACTTCCACCCCAAGTACCGCCCCAGTCATACTCCACCCAACCATATCCCGCCACTAGATATGCAGCGCCAGCAGGGCCACCGTTAATAAACATTGCCAATGCATATGCGTGCAATAGCAACATCCTAATTCATTAATATATGATAAAATGTGAGGTAAAAGTTGTTTAATCTTAAAGGGGCAGTATACACCAATTTTCCTATAACTGCATGTAATAGACACTACTATAAAGAAGAATATGCACAGATAATGATATAAAAAATCAAGTATAAAACCTTTAAAAAACTTACATAGAAGCTCACAGTTTAGCACTATTGATGAGGTTAGGTTGGGACACCCAGTGAAAGTGGCTGGGAAAACAATAAGAATAGACACTCCCCATCCCCCCTTCCCTGCATATGAAAAGACAGATAACAAACAGGAGCCACCAGTAGTCTGTAAACGCATGTATACGTCTGACACTGTGGGACAGGATAGGAGTCTGAAAATCAGCACAATGTTACTAAAAAATAAGCAAAACTAAACATTGTTACAAAAACACTACCAGATGGGCTATATAAATGGATCATCTACAAAACATTTATGCAAAGAAAAATCTAGTGTACAAAATAAAACTCTACTTGTTCTCGCACCTCATTCATTAGCTGACAAGTGCTTCCTGTTATTTCTCATTGGTTGACAAGTATTTTCTGCTAGTAATCTTTATGCATTAGTAGGACATACTTTTAAGTCAATGAGTATTACTTAAGAGGTGCATAACTGATACTGGTATCTTAGTTTAAATATAAATAGACATTATTCAGGCAATAAAAATCTCAACATGTTGAAATGCTGCACTTTCATATGGATCATAGACTTTTTTAGTACAGTATTGCACTAACAAGCATATGAAAAATATAAACATTAGAAGATTTTTCCTTTATTTATAAGATATTGGAGCAATACTTACACAACTACAAGTAAAACATAAATTCACAGAAAATTAGATAGCAGTATTAAACCAAGTCCCACTGTGAGAAAAAGGAACAAGAACAGTTTATAGTTGTATTTTACAGCAAAAGGCAGCAAAATAATGACTGTTGTCACGGATGCCAGGACTGCCAAGGCTACCCCCCACTACATGGCTCACTCCTTTTCACACCGGATTTGGCCTTATCCTGGCTTACGGGATCTCCCTGACTCTTCCAATTGCTTGTTTTATACATCCTCACAGAAGAGCTGATCTCCGACTGCCTAACCCCTCTCCGGCTGGCCGGGCTCCTGGAACTGCCGCATCACACCGGATACCCGCTAACCTTTACCCCAGGTCTCTCCAGCAGCCCCTTGCTCCAGATTCTGCTCTTTTGGGGATTGGTAGCTCCTAGGGAGGACAAGAGTTGGGTTCATTGCTGGAAGGGAGCTCCCTTGGGAACCGGGGGTTTTGGACACCCCCACCTCCGTATCTTTACCAGGCTGTAACTCCGATCCGCAGTAACAGATCATGCCGCTTTTTGGACTGGCATCTGGGGACCGAAAGCTTTCCAATGACACCTTGGAAGTGCCGCCTCTCCCCCGGGATCACCCCGAAACCGCGACCTAGGTACTGTGGGGACTCTATGGGACTGTGTCCTAGGTACTGTGGGGATCTATTGGACTGTGGCTCCTATGGAGGTGCCAGACTGTCTGGAGGGGCGGGGATGGCGGTAGATCTAGGGGTCAGATAAGACTCTTTGTTTGTATATAAGCAGAGTGTGTTTCACAATAAAGCAGTACTTGTTTCACCTGAATACTGGTCTTGTCTGGTTATTTTGGTGGGCTCTGGCTATAATCACTTCTCCGCACTCTATAGCTACACATTCCAACTATACAGCTGCAGGCTACGGGTAGGAAGCAGGACCCCATGGCGGAGTTAACCAGTCGGGGTATCCATTACAACTGTATATTGCAATAATGCTGTACTTTCAATTATGAAACATTTGCTGCGCTGTTAAAATGTTGAGTTTAATTTTTCACAGTCAAGAAAAATAAGATAAACATACTCATCTAGATTGTACAGTGGTTAAATTGATAAAGGTTTGTTGTGCATTTCCCAATATTCTTTGCAAATGAATACTGAATTGCTGTTATCAGTGTCCCAAAACAATATTTCTTTCAGATTTAAAGAAAATAAAAAAGGGAAAGGAACTGTTCGTGGTTAATAAAAGAAAGATTTTCCAGGTAGTTAAGTGGTTTGAAAAAAAGAAAAAAAAAAAAGGGAGAATTTCTTGGCAGATCTGATTATCTGTGGGGCCCATGCAGATTCCAACCCATTTAACTCCATCAAGCGCACTAATGGAAAATTACAAAGTGCCCAAAAATTATATAGTAGAACCTGATGTGAACTTAAAGGGGCATTCACTTTTGTTTCTCTCCTTTCCTCCAAAAGAGTTTGTCACTGTCCACAAAAAGAGCTATAAGAGGGATGAGCTGTGCACAAACATGCACTTCCTGCTTGCTTCAAACAAATCAGCTTTAAATGGACATGAAACCCAAAAAATGTATTTCCTGTTTTAGATAGAGAATACAATTTTAAACAACTTTGCAATTTACTATTACCATTTTAATTCATTCTCTTGGTATCTTTTGTTGAATAAGCAGCAATGCACTTCTGGTAGCTAACTAAATGTACTGGGTGAGCCAATAACATGAGGCATATATGTGCAGCCACCAATCAGCAGCACCTGAGTCTACCAAGGTATCCCTTTCAACAAAGGATATCAAGAGAACAAAACTAATTAGATCATAGAAGTAAATTGGACAGTTTCATATATGGTATTTTTTTGAGCTCATGGCCCCTTTAATTTAAAAATGAGAATGACTAGCAGAGATGATTAAGCAGTAAGTAACAGACATTTAACTACAGGCAGATAAATATATAAACATGAACCAAATATGTGCAAACTGTGAGACAACAGGACTGCATGATAACAGTTACAGATATAAATGACTGCCTGACTGAAGCTATAGTAATTAAAATGAGAACCAGCGCTTGACAAATCGGATTAAAAATTAAGAGCCAGTAAGAATATTTAGGAGCGACATTTTTAGGAGCCAGACCGTGGTATTTGTATATAGATATTAGGTTTGCCACCTCAGCATTGTTTTCCTGGACACTTATGAGTTACACATGCTGCAGGGTGTGCAGGGAGGAACATGTATTGTGTTTATGGACAGCACTATATATATTCCTGGTGAAGTGATATGTTAAAGGCATAAAGTATAATACAAAAGTGCAATATATGCAAAACTCACTAACTGTGAGACAACTACAATAAAGTAGTATTAATAAATATTAACAAACAAAAAAATAACTGGAAACTCCAATGGATAGTGCAAAGGATCCAGTTGTTACGTGCAATGTATATAGATAGAAGGGTGTGTATATAACAGCAAACCCAGCACTGAAAATAGTGTAGAAGATGATGGCATTTACAATAAGATTTCCACTGTCACTAATGACACAAAAGAAAAATGGGTTAAAGTAAATTCCAAAAAAAACGAAAGATAAAAGAAAAAATGTAGTACATAAGGAGGTAAAATATATACATCCTAAGAAAAAAAATGTAATGCTGGTTTTAAAAACCAGGTGCCAGGTTCTTCCCGACAATCTGATTGTCCTTGAAGAGTGAGAGAGTCTAATAAGACTTCTGGACAGCACAATAGAGTGAGTAATTATACACCTAAAACTTACCCCTACAATTATAGAGAGTATGAAAATGACTGGCATGAGAGGGAGCAACATAGAGATTATTACGATAATAGGAATGAATCCAACCTTATACAGTCTCAACAGGAAAATAGGAGAGAGAGACTAGCCTATCCAGAGGATAAACCTCAGGTTTTTCACTTAAAGCAGAATCAAAATCATTACAGACCTAATCCAAGACAAACACCAATTGGGTTAAAACAATTAGAAAGGGAACAGACCAGGGAAGAATTTCTTACCCCCTCAAAAAAAAAAGAACCTACGCCAACGTGGCAGCAGAGGGAGAGCAAAATCTACTAAAAAGGAGAAATTTGGGGGCGTGTCCGGACCGAGCCCAAAGATGGCCGCTTATCTGGGAGCTCTACAAAGATGACTTATATTTTGCCTGAAACCTAGATATTGAATAGCTATCCAGCCTGATACTGTGCTCCCTGAAGAAGCAGTGGATATGCTGACTTAATATATATTTTTGTTTTGAAGATTCTGCGAGTTCCCAGACCGGACCACTGCGACCTTTTTAGCGGCTACCTGTGAGAGAGATTTCAGTACCCCCCCCCCGGGACACCGGGTTAACAAAAACATGGAGGAGAACTTATATCTAAGGGTGCGTGTCCTATTTGCAGATTATGAGCAGCGGATGTGTGAACGGTTTGACCGGCTCTTGGCAATTGCTGTGGCTCCGATCCACGACGAAGAGAAAACTAAGCCCATCACGGCGGGAGAGACTGCTCCCTGCTTCAACTCGCTTAACAGCCTCCCACAGGCGGACAGCTGCCGCAATATCGCAGGGGCCGATTGTCCACAGATCCTCATGCCCGCACTTTCTGAGCCGAACACTGGGAATCTAAGGAGTAGCGGGTATAACCTGCAATATGGCGCTCCCTGCATTGAGGATGAACTTTCTTCCGCGGCACCTAACTCAAGCGAATATGGGGCCTTCCACTACTGATGCCCGACTTGCCGCGATGAAGCGTAATGCTAGCGTGATACAGACTGGTTCATCCTGGACTGAGATATTGCAAGTCGGCTTCGGGCAGGGAGGTGGATTGAGCTCTACCTGTCATCTAGTCCTCATGCAGGATTCCAGCACATTCACACTTGGCGAGGTCGCGGAGGAGATAACAGCTGACCCCCTCGTGTGCAGCCCTATCTTGCCTTGGATTTTGGGGATGACCTATCCGGTGGGCCTAGTGCAGCACATCTACTGCAATTTGGTATGTGGAACTAAGCGTGCTGGAGTGGGTTAGCTGGAGTGCTTCACCTTGGGACCCAGGGCACTGGTTTTATCGGTCCTCTCAGAGGTACATATATAAACTCAATAATGACTCCCTCTGAAGATAGAGTATACCGACTTGTGCAAAAGAACTATTCTGTACATCTATGGCGTGTTCCCCTTCCAACAGCCTATGGAAGCTGCCATTTATTGTTACACACGAGAGAGACTTTCTTATGGTTATACATAATGTGTTTGTTCCCCCCATTCTTGCTGTGCTTAGTGATCATATTTGCCTAACCTATTGTGATTATCCTCCTTACATAGGCAATATATGTTATAATTTGTCTACATTATCTTTCTGTAGCCTACCCTGCTGAATGCATGTCTCACAGTGACCTTTTAAATGTTTGAGAATTTTAAGCTAATAGGTGGGCAATTCAGAGTTATGATGTCTGCACTTACAGAATTATACTGTGTGACCTAAGGAAGTTTTAATTTACTCTATATATTCATAGGGCTAAGGATAAATGGTCCCATATAAACCTGTTATGTAATTCCAGCGAGATAAAGTAATAAGACATTAATAATAGGTGGTAGGGGATGCCTGGATCTCCTATATGTACCCAGGGCTAGCTATTAATACCATATTACTGGCATAGGGGGATGGACTCTTTTTGTCCTATACTTGAACCATACACTTGGGTTGACTAGCTCTCTCGTGACCGCCAGCATGCCTTCTTACATATTCCTACATAGGCGCATATCGATAGTGGTAGTCCCTTGTGTAAATAGCGACTACATATAATAGACTGGCCCAGAAGTTTTTTGAGCCTGTGTATCTCTCTTTCTGGGGGACAGCAAAAGGATATTTATAAAGGTATGAGAGACTAATAAGCTAACCCCTAGGCTGCTTCTCTTGAAGCGTGCGCTGGCTACTATATGTACCTATCTGTTGATATTATGAGAGAGTCATCCCTTCTGTTCATGCGGAACTTTTCTATAACACACTAGCATGTCACATCTGAAGAAGTTTTCAGCGTATCTGCCCTAGCCCACTCACCCAAACTCCTTTAAAGTTTGCAAATATACACATTTTTAGTTTTAGAGCAGTAATGAGCAAGTGATTCCTCCCCTGTTTACTCCTCCATCCCAGTTTTGGCAGAGTTTCGTAGTCTCTGCCCTGTCCAAAGAGTTTTAAGAGCTCTTTGGATCTTAACAAGATCTATATAGTTGTATCTGCATCAATATTCTTTTCTGCATATAGTTTATTAGTCATTGTATTCTTATCACATTTAGCCCTTATCCAAAAAGATGCTTTCAAAATAAAAAAAAAAAAAAAAAAAAAAAAAAGGAGAAATTTAAGAGAATGAAAGATGGTATTTTTAACCTTTCTAGCTATTCACTTACAAATGAGGAAGTCTGTGTGTTGAATAGAGGCTTCTCTTTCTGCCCTTTTAAATGATCATAGCTTGTTTGAACTATTTGTTGACCTAAATAGATTCATTAGAAAACTTTCGATACAAAGGTATTTTAGTGAAAAGAAATTGAGTTATGAAAAACAAATACTAATAGTAACAGATAACATGGTAGAAAGACCAGTTACAGATATAGTCTTCTATGAACCTGAGAGTCTGTGTGGCTCTTTATTTGATGACTATATACATTCTAATCTAATGTTAAAATCTAATTTGAATCCCCCCACAACTAGCCATAGTATTCTTCTCTTCCAAAATTTAGTTTTGGAAGAATTTGGCTCACTTAGGTACCAACAATAGAAAATCAAATTTAAATATATATGAACTTAAAGCAAAGTTAGCTAATAAGGATTCTTTGGTGATTAGACAAGCGGACAAGGGAGGTGGGATAGTATTGCAGGATTGGGAGGATTATATAAAGGAGGCAAATCATATTCTTTTAGATACTGAATATTATAAGAGACTTGCATTTAATCCAACTAAACAATATCTGATTAATCTCAAACTTATTGATGCTGGATATTTTAAAGGTATTGTTACTATAAAAGAAAAAGAATACCTTATCCCCAGTGCCCCAAATCTTGCATACTATTACCACCTCCCTAAAATCCATAAATGTACAATAAATCCACCTGGACGGCTGTTTATTTCGGGAATTGGCAATTTGACATGCAATTTGTCAGAATATATTGACCAGTTCCTGAAAAAATCAGTATTAGGTTTACCATCTTACATTAAAGATACCCCTGATTTAATATGTAAGTTATCAAAATTTCAAAAATACTAGACAAAATTTGTGTGTTTACACGTTTTAATAAAGCCATAGTTGTTTTAACAGCATTGGTCATCACGATTCATTATACACGGACTTCATTAGACTTGTCTGGGTTTGTCTTGGAATTTAGCAGCTCATCCACGAACTATACATTGTGCCACTGAGTTCCATGTGTCCAAAAACTGTTTGGTTAGCACAATCCGGATTTGAAGTTTTTGCATCATCGTTTAAGCGAGAGGATAGCTATCTGGGCAGCTAATAAGTGTCCAGAGTGCTTTTGTGGCTCTTCTCAAGTGCCTCACTTCTAGTAAGCACAACTTGTATGTGTGTGTGACGATCTAACACTACTGATTCTGCACTATTGTGGCGCCTTCTTCTTTCGTCTACTAATATTCATATTTTTTACCTGCACACCCTGCAGCATGTGTAACTTATAAGTGTTCTGTATTTTAAAGGACAGTTGGCAACCCTATTAGATATATGGACAATAACACAAAAGTTCCCTGGCTCCTGGTCTTCTCATGCCCTGGTAAACACTTTGAGATTGTAATATAATATGATTACTTATGCATAGTATAAGAACTTTGCAATATATTTCGTTTCATTTGCCCCACTTTTTATATAATATAACTTTTTATTTTATTTCCTAAGACTCAGAACTAGAAATGCATATTTGCATCATATATGCAGACTTTACAAACCTTACCCTGCATCATGTGTGTCCCTAACTAGCCTCAGCAGAGTTTTTATCATATAATGAACTGCAACACTGAGCATTTTTTTGCTAACATTGACTATGGCTATAGCCTTGTCTACTCGAATAACAAGGCTGGATTAGCTTCTCCAAATAGGATAAATGGTGGGAGCAGCTTGGCTATTGAAAAACGCTTCCATTTTATTTATTTTTACACTTGGTTATTCTATGGTGCTACAACAGGAATATATTTAGTGTCTCTTTATATCCAGTCTATTACTCTTTCAAACCTCCCAACTGTCTCTCTTTGAGAGGGGCAGTCCCTAATTTTATGCTCTGCCCCACAGTACCTCTGAGGCAGCCATATGTCCCCTATTTCCCTTACATATGTTCCCAGAATTTCCCTTACACCCATAGGCTGCCCCTCCACAACCTCCCAAGTCCCTAATACTTAGCCACAAGTTTTGGGATGTATACTATATAGTTTGTATTTAACCTCTTCAACACAATTATTTAATGCAGCACCAAATGATGTATGACAAGCTGTGTTCAAAGCATCGCAGTTAATGCGTTAGTTTTTTTCAGTTTAGTTTAGACATGAGCAAGTAGCACACTTTTCAAAAATAACAAAACTAAATATATCTATTTTCACAAAAGATGTGTTACATTCTTTAATTAATGCAGTATTACAATAAAAGGACATAAAAGTATATATTTTCGTGGCATATAAACGAGGGCATTTTAAAAATGTAAATGGAACTGAAAACCAGTTGTCTTTTTTGTTTTGGGTCACTCCAACTAATAAAGAAGGGAGTGTATTGCTTGTCAGCCAATAAGCACTTCCTGCAAGCTTCAAAATATATAAAAAAAACAACATTTTAAGCAAAAAATTAAAACCAGTTTTATATATATATATATATATATATATATATATATATATAGCAGTATAATTATTGCTAAGTCACATTCATCTTTAGAGTGCTGTAAGTGATTTTTATAGGTTGCTTACAGGTTCGATACGTATTTGAAAGATTTTTTGTTCATCTTCAAAAAGCATGGGTATAGTTACTTTGTCCAGAACTCGCATAGTTTATCTCAATATCAATTATAATAATGCAATCTGAAAAAAATAGTTCTACTCCCATTTATGTCGCATATTGAAATGGTCGGTCAGTGAGAAACCTCTGCATTGGTCATGTGATAGATTTTTAACTCTTTTCTGTCCAAACTTAGTGGAGCTTAAATGTGTGTATGCCCTACATGCTTTTAATAGTATGTGTAAAAACAAAACAAAAATTATAAATACAAACACACACAGGCCCTACTATAATTGTTATGTTTACAGTACACAAATTTATGATTTAAATTATTGACTGTCAGAAAAAGGCAAATTAGTGATTTAACTAATTAATCACCAATTTGCCTGTTACTGACTGAAGTTTATGCATTACTAGCTCCCAATGGGTTTAATTACTGTTTTGTTTGTTCCTAGGTCCTAAGAGGTTTGTTACTTGTAGCAGAGGGGTTAAAATGTTGCCCATATGTAACAAAACAAAAATTTGATTTTATTCACTAATGACAAAGCAAGACACAAAACCGTAACTTAACCCCTTGAGTGCGGGTAATGCCAAGACCTCACTAATTTAACTCTCTAGAAGCAGTATCAAATATAGGGGTCAATTTATCAAAGGCTTTGCCTGCCTTCGCCAACCTACGACTGCAGGTTCTCACAAGAGAACCGGCAGTCCGTATTTATCAAGCAGCGGTCATCAGACCACTGCTTCCCTAACCTCTTTGCCACCTCTTAGGTGGAGAATTTCAATCTCCCCGGTCTCATCCGACCGGAGAGATTGACAGCTTCTGCCCATGCGTGATTGGCTGTGCACGGGCAGGGGGCAGCGTTGCACAAGAGCGTAAATTAGCATTCTTGTGCAATGCTGAATTCCGCCAGCGGTATTCAGTCCACCAGAGGCGAGCTGCGGCGGACAGGAACACATATGTACGGCCCTGTCCGCCGTAGCATAATAAAACAAGCCCATAATATTCACTACTATAACCATAAAACCCACACAAAAGGCACTGATCTATCTACCCATGTCACACTGTATGTTCAGCTGTTTTTAAGGAACAATGTTTTACTGCCAAAGTTACTCCTACGTATCTCTCTCTTTGACCTGATCCCTGGGGGTATTCACTTTGCATCAATTCTGCCATTGCAAATCCTCTGGATGAGCTTGAAACCCTCCTGTGGATTCCCACAGGATAAGTCATATCTGTGCTCATGGTGCCCACCAGCAGGTACCAGGTATTGGAGAATGGCACACATGAACACATCCAGTAATGTATAGTACAGTTACTAGAACGCATGCACAGGAGATCCCATAACAAGGCTCCCAAGCTGAACTTGTGTGCAGAAGCAGCATGGGGGCAGAGGCCTGTGCAAGGAGAGGGGCATAGAGCTAGGAGGAAGCAGAGAGGTGGATGTGGCTGTAAAGATCTTGTGTATGAAGATGTGAGGAATCAAAAGGGAGGGAAAAAAGGCCAGAAGTGGTTTGTGGCTCAAAGGAAGGGGCATGGTATAAGACATACAACATTTATGGACATGGCCGTAAGGAGGAGGAAACTAGCAAGGACACAAGGGGAGTTAAAAGAAGGGGGAGTGTGACGAATCAAACCTTCTCAGCGTCACAATAGAGGGGTGTGGGCATGAAGGGGTTAATGGCACACAGCTCTGGTTCCCTTATCCTTGCAACTCTGCAAAAGGACCTTAAAAGAGGCACCACATTAACACCCAAATCTTGTCCACACTGCTCTAATTAACAATTTCCCAGCTGTCACCACCAAAAATTTTAAATTAAAGAGGAGTTTTGCGGAACCCCTAAAAACTCACACTATTTAACAATTAGGTAACGTGCCTTTAACCTTGTCTCAACAGGAGTGTGAATTCGGATATTAGAGACCAAAAGACAAAATTAGATTTTCTACGTGTTTAATAACAAAATATCAATACAGGTTACACAGTGCAAAATTATAAAGACATTTAAAATAACATACAATTGCAAAGCTACAGTTCTTTAAAAAGAAAATGGGACATGAAAAGAATTACACACAATCTCTAACCTATTACCAAGTTCCTATAGATATGTGGAGAGCTGCCATTCCAGATGTTTAGTGGTTTGGTCCCAAGGGCAGTTCTGCCTAAAAAGTCTCTCTGCTACAAATTTAAACCAAACTTTCTTTGTCCTGTCAAAGGCAATGCCCTGGTCATAATTTACAACGAGTCCAGCCAATGTAAAGAAGTCTTAGCTCCCACTATCAGTCTCCAAGGGGAGGAGCGTTCTGCATTCCTACACACAGTAACACTACTAAGGAGGGGGGGGGAGGAGGGGAGTTTCAGCTTACAGCTTTTCTGAAAGCGGTTTTCACACACAGGAAAAAGCAATTCACATTAACCTTTTAAAGGCTGAGAACACAGTACCACCGTTGCGGGGTAGCCAATCCAGGTATCAATTACTCCACATGATTGTATCATGACAGGGAGTGAGAGGGCTATAGGGCTCACAAGAGAAGGAGGATAAGAGTGACATGAAGTTAAGAGAGAGGAGATAGAGATGAACGCTGTTGCACAAGATCATAACCATCCTTCTTTGTTCGCATGGCATTTCAGGACTTACAGTATAGTGTTTTGTGGGTCTAGAAAGGATCCAGCTGAGCTGGGCTAAATTTTAAGGTGCAATTGGCAGTTTTACACAGCAGCCAATGTTGGTAATTGGGGAGCACCCAATGGTGTCTTGGGGGCTACAATTCAGGGCATCAGGGGCTATTTTTTTTTTTTAAATATATTTTTTATTGAGGTAATGAATAACAATAATACAACATAAAATATGCCCAGAAACGGAGCAGAAGTGATAAGAGTAATTATACAATTCGCATATATCCAATAAGCTTGAAAACATAATTTATGCTTACCTGATAAATTCCTTTCTTCTGTAGTGTGATCAGTCCACGGGTCATCATTACTTCTGGGATATTACTCCTCCCCAACAGGAAGTGCAAGAGGATTCACCCAGCAGAGCTGCATATAGCTCCTCCCCTCTACGTCACTCCCAGTCATTCGACCAAGGACCAACGAGAAAGGAAAAGCCAAGGGTGAAGTGGTGACTGGAGTATAAATTAAAAAATATTTACCTGCCTTAAAAACAGGGCGGGCCGTGGACTGATCACACAACAGAAGAAAGGAATTTATCAGGTAAGCATAAATTATGTTTTCTTCTGTTAAGTGTGATCAGTCCACGGGTCATCATTACTTCTGGGATACCAATACCAAAGCAAAAGTACACGGATGACGGGAGGGATAGGCAGGCTCTTTATACAGAAGGAACCACTGCCTGAAGAACCTTTCTCCCAAAAATAGCCTCCGATGAAGCAAAAGTGTCAAATTTGTAAAATTTGGAAAAAGTATGAAGCGAAGACCAAGTTGCAGCCTTGCAAATCTGTTCAACAGAGGCCTCATTCTTGAAGGCCCAAGTGGAAGCCACAGCTCTAGTAGAATGAGCTGTAATTCTTTCAGGAGGCTGCTGTCCAGCAGTCTCATAAGCTAAACGAATTATGCTACGAAGCCAAAAAGAAAGAGAGGTAGCGGAAGCTTTTTGACCTCTCCCCTGCCCAGAGTAAATGACAAACAGAGAAGACGTTTGTCGAAATTCCTTAGTTGCCTGTAAGTAAAATTTTAGAGCACGGACTACATCCAGGTTGTGCAGTAGACGTTCCTTCTTTGAAGAAGGATTTGGGCATAAAGAAGGAACAACAATCTCTTGATTGATATTCCTGTTAGTAACTACCTTAGGTAAGAACCCAGGTTTAGTACGCAGGACTACCTTATCCGAATGAAAAATCAAATAAGGAGAATCACAATGTAAGGCTGATAATTCAGAGACTCTTCGAGCCGAGGAAATAGCCATTAAAAATAGAACTTTCCAAGATAACAACTTTATATCAATGGAATGAAGGGGTTCAAACGGAACGCCCTGTAAAACATTAAGAACAAGGTTTAAACTCCATGGTGGAGCAACAGTTTTAAACACAGGCTTAATCCTGGCCAAAGCCTGACAAAAAGCCTGGACGTCAGGAACTTCTGACAGACGTTTGTGTAACAGAATGGACAGAGCTGAGATCTGTCCCTTTAAAGAACTAGCAGATAAACCCTTTTCTAAACCTTCTTGTAGAAAAGACAATATCCTAGGAATCCTAACCTTACTCCAAGAGTAACCTTTGGATTCACACCAATATAGGTATTTACGCCATATCTTATGGTAAATCTTTCTGGTAACAGGTTTCCTAGCCTGTATTAAGGTATCAATAACTGACTCAGAAAACCCACGTCTTGATAAAATCAAGCGTTCAATTTCCAAGCAGTCAGCTTCAGAGAAGTTAGATTTTGATGTTTGAAGGGACCCTGTATCAGAAGGTCCTGTTTCAGAGGTAGAGACCAAGGTGGACAGGATGACATGTCCACCAGGTCTGCATACCAAGTCCTGCGTGGCCACGCAGGTGCTATTAGAATCACTGATGCTCTCTCTTGTTTTATTCTGGCAATCAATCGAGGAAGCAACGGGAAGGGTGGAAACACGTAAGCCATCCTGAAGTCCCAAGGTGCTGTCAGAGCATCTATCAGGACTGCTCCTGGATCCCTGGATCTGGACCCGTAACGAGGAAGCTTGGCGTTCTGTCGAGACGCCATGAGATCTATCTCTGGTTTGCCCCAACGTCGAAGTATTTGGGCAAAGACCTCCGGATGAAGTTCCCACTCCCCCGGATGAAAAGTCTGACGACTTAAGAAATCCGCCTCCCAGTTCTCCACTCCCGGGATGTGGATTGCTGACAGGTGGCAAGAGTGAGACTCTGCCCAGCGAATTATCTTTGATACTTCCATCATAGCTAGGGAGCTTCTTGTCCCTCCCTGATGGTTGATGTAAGCTACAGTCGTGATGTTGTCCGACTGAAACCTGATGAACCCCCGAGTTGTCAACTGGGGCCAAGCCAGGAGGGCATTGAGAACTGCTCTCAATTCCAGAATGTTTATTGGCAGGAGACTCTCCTCCTGACTCCATTGTCCCTGAGCCTTCAGAGAATTCCAGACGGCACCCCAACCTAGAAGGCTGGCGTCTGTTGTTACAATTGTCCAGTCTGGTCTGCTGAATGGCATCCCCCTGGACAGATGTGGCCGAGAAAGCCACCATAGAAGAGAATTTCTGGTCTCTTGATCCAGATTCAGAGAAGGGGATAAGTCTGAGTAATCCCCATTCCACTGACTTAGCATGCACAGTTGCAGTGGTCTGAGGTGTAAGCGTGCAAAGGGTACTATGTCCATTGCCGCTACCATTAAGCCGATTACCTCCATGCATTGAGCCACTGACGGGTGTTGAATGGAATGAAGGGTGCGGCAAGCACTTTGAAGTCTTGTTAGCCTGTCCTCTGTCAGGTAAATCTTCATTTCTACAGAATCTATAAGAGTCCCCAGGAAGGGAACTCTTGTGAGTGGAACGAGTGAACTTTTCTTTTCGTTCACCTTCCATCCATGTGACCTTAGAAATGCCAGCACTAACTCTGTATGAGACTTGGCAGTTTGAAAGCTTGAAGCTTGAATCAGAATGTCGTCTAGGTATGGAGCTACCGAGATTCCCCGCGGTCTTAGTACCGCCAGAAGAGCACCCAGAACCTTTGTGAAGATTCTTGGAGCTGTAGCCAATCCGAATGGAAGAGCCACAAACTGGTAATGCCTGTCTAGGAAGGCAAACCTTAGGTACCGATAATGATCTTTGTGAATCGGTATGTGAAGGTAAGCATCTTTTAAATCTACAGTGGTCATGTACTGACCTTCTTGGATCATAGGTAAAATTGTCCGAATAGTCTCCATCTTGAACGATGGAACTCTTAGGAATTTGTTTAGGATCTTTAAGTCCAGGATTGGTCTGAAAGTTCCCTCTTTTTTGGGAACCACAAACAGATTTGAGTAAAACCCCTGTCCCTGTTCTGATCGTGGAACTGGATGGATTACTCCCATTAACAAGAGCTCTTGTACGCAGCGTAGAAACGCCTCTTTCTTTGTCTGGATTGTTGACAATCTTGACAGATGAAATCTCTCTCTTGGAGGAGAGTATTTGAAGTCCAGAAGGTATCCCTGAGATATTATCTCTAGCGCCCAGGGATCCTGAACATCTCTTGCCCAAGCCTGGGCGAAGAGAGAAAGTCTGCCCCCCACTAGATCCGATCCCGGATCGGGGGCCCTCAATTCATGCTGTTTTAGGGGCAGCAGCAGGTTTCCTAGTCTGCTTGCCCTTGTTCCAGGACTGGTTAGGTTTCCAGCCTTGTCTGTAGCGAGCAACAGCTCCTTCCTGTTTTGGTGCAGAGGAAGTTGATGCTGCTCCTGCTTTGAAATTACGAAAGGAACGAAAATTAGACTGTCTAGTCTTGGCTTTGGCTTTGTCCTGAGGCAGGGCATGGCCTTTACCTCCTGTAATGTCAGCGATAATCTCTTTCAACCCGGGCCCGAATAAGGTCTGCCCTTTGAAAGGTATATTAAGCAATTTAGACTTAGAAGTAACATCAGCTGACCAGGATTTTAGCCACAGCGCCCTGCGTGCCTGAATGGCAAATCCTGAATTCTTCGCCGTAAGTTTAGTAAGATGTACTACGGCCTCCGAAATGAATGAATTAGCTAGTTTAAGGACTCTAAGCCTGTCCGTAATGTCGTCCAGAGTAGCTGAACCAATGTTCTCTTCCAGAGACTCAATCCAGAATGCCGCTGCAGCCGTGATCGGCGCAATGCATGCAAGGGGTTGCAATATAAAACCTTGTTGAACAAACATTTTCTTAAGGTAACCCTCTAACTTTTTATCCATTGGATCTGAAAAAGCACAGCTATCCTCCACCGGGATAGTGGTACGCTTAGCTAAGGTAGAAACTGCTCCCTCCACCTTAGGGACCGTTTGCCATAAGTCCCTTGTGGTGGCGTCTATTGGAAACATTTTTCTAAATATCGGAGGGGGTGAGAACGGCACACCGGGTCTATCCCACTCCTTAGTAACAATTTCAGTAAGTCTCTTAGGTATAGGAAAAACCTCAGTACTCGTCGGTACCGCAAAATATTTATCCAACCTACACATTTTCTCTGGTATTGCAACTGTGTTACAATCATTCAGAGCCGCTAACACCTCCCCTAGTAATACACGGAGATTTTCCAGTTTAAATTTAAAATTTGAAATATCTGAATCCAGTCTGTTTGGATCAGAACCGTCACCCACAGAATGAAGTTCTCCGTCCTCATGTTCTGCCACCTGTGACGCAGTGTCTGACATGGCCCTAATATTATCAGCGCACTCTGTTCTCACCCCAGAGTGATCACGCTTACCTCTTAGTTCTGGTAATTTAGCCAAAACCTCAGTCATAACAGTAGCCATATCCTGTAATGTGATTTGTAATGGCCGCCCAGATGTACTCGGCGCTACAATATCACGCACCTCCCTCTGAGCGGGAGATGTAGGTACTGACACGTGAGGCGAGTTAGTCGGCATAACTCTCCCCTCGTTGTTTGGTGAAATTTGTTCAATTTGTACAGATTGATTTTTATTTAAAGTAGCATCAATACAGTTAGTACATAAATTTCTATTGGGCTCCACTTTGGCATTGCAACAAATGACACAGGTATCATCCTCTGAATCAGACATGTTTAACACACTAGCAAATAAACTTGCAACTTGGAAATACAATTCAATTAGAATAATTTTAAAACGTACTGTGCCTTTAAGAAGCACAGAAGATCTATGACAGTTGAAAATTAATAAATTGAAACAGTTATAGCCTCAATCCTTGTAAACAACACAACTTTAGCAAAGGTTTAATCCCATTAGCAAAGATAACAAATTCTGAAAGCAGGAAACAAATTACAGAATAAACGTTTTTTATCTCAGTCAAACTATAATTCTCACAGCTCTGCTGAGAGAAATTACCTCCCTCAAAATAAGTTTTGAAGACCCCTGAGCTCTGTAGAGATGAACCGGATCATGCAGGGAATACAATGAGTTGCTGACTGAAATATTTGATGCATAGTAAAAGCGCCAAAAAACGGCCCCTCCCCCTCACACACAGCAGTGAGGGAGAACAGAAACTGTCAGAAAACAGACTAAGCAACTGCCAAGTGGAAAAATAGTGCCCAAACATTTATTCACTCAGTACCTCAGCAAATGAAAACGATTTTACATTCCAGCAAAAACGTTAAACATAATCTCTAGTTATTAAACAGCTTTATGTATTTCTTACAGTGTAATTCTAGTGAAGTACCATTCCCCAGAATACTGAAGTGAAAAGTATACATACATGACATTATATCGGTATGGCAGGATTTTCTCATCAATTCCATTGTCAGAAAATAAAAACTGCTACATACCTCTATGCAGATTCATCTGCCCGCTGTCCCCTGATCTGAAGTTTACCTCTCCTCAGATGGCCGAGAAACAGCAATATGATCTTAACTACTCCGGCTAAAATCATAACAAAAACTCTGGTAGATTCTTCTTCAAACTCTGCCAGAGAGATAATAACACACTCCGGTGCTATTTTAAAATAACAAACTTTTGATTGAAGATATAAAACTAAGTATAATCACCATAGTCCTCTCACACATCCTATCTAGTCGTTGGGTGCAAGAGAATGACTGGGAGTGACGTAGAGGGGAGGAGCTATATGCAGCTCTGCTGGGTGAATCCTCTTGCACTTCCTGTTGGGGAGGAGTAATATCCCAGAAGTAATGATGACCCGTGGACTGATCACACTTAACAGAAGAAATAAAACACTAAGGTATCAATTTGACATTTATAATCATTGTCTAACTAGCAACAGTGTCATGTACATATAAATGTTGGTTGTTATTATTCAACATATAAGGCTCAATAGTAAGAGAATAGTCGCTGATATGGGTTATGTCATTATTTCTAGGATTGTGATTGGAAAATATAAACTAATTTATGGTAAATATATGTAACTAGGAAATATAACAATGAAACCTCTTTTTTTTTTTTATATATCAAGTATCTAATGGTCCCTATATTAACAAAAATCTAATGATGGTAACAAATAGGGAGTTAGCTTTTGTCTGGCCACTCATGGGCCAAATTATGTGGGGGGGGGGGAGTTCAGGGGACAAGAGCCGCTTAATATGGGAAGAGAGGGGGGGCATGTCCTACTAGGTCAGATATAAGTGTCCTCCTCAGCATAAACTGGCATGTGTTGGTCTAAAGTATATAAGTATTCTGGGTGTTGGTCTAGTTAACATATATATATTAGCTTGTGCTGAAATCATGATAGAATATTATATAGCTTATTAGTAGGCATGTATAAGATAAATATGAGGATGAGTCAGCAATTTATCAATGGGAATATACTAATTGCGGGATATGGGCATAGGGATATGGGATAGGGATATGGGCATAAAAATATATGGAGGAGGTAGTATTCTTGCCTTTTCAATGTACAGTAGTTAGATGACATGTAAATGTCAATGCTCAGAACTCTATGTAGTATATACTTCTGCATCATGAAGGCTTAAACATGAGAATACAGGGGCTAATTTTAACGCGCCAGTTGCACCTTGGTACTTGGATTTGTCAAACCCTGGTTTATATGAATAATAGAATTGCTTTCTGTCTCTTTAATCACTATGCCAAACAAATCACACAGGTGTCCATCTCCATACTGGGCCAAACATGAGACAATCAAGCCATGTGCTATTATATGGGGAATTTCTTAGAAAATGTTATATGGTTGTATTTGGTCCCTTATAATAAAGGATTACACTGTATTGTTCAATATCTAGTAGCCAGGAGACTGGATGAGTTCGATATTTTTCACTATCTATATTATTTTCATATATGATGACGTATGCACAATGTTTCAACCTATTTTCCCCAATAACACACACAGGGTAATCAAGGAATTAGGTCACTATTGCATGATACATGTAGAAATAACAGAATGAATCACACTGCTGTGTACCAAACTCACCGCATGTGATTACGTTTCTATCATACCTGTGGCACAGGGAATGAAGAAGAAAAGTGCTGAAACTTACTCTTGTGTGAAGACACTGCAGCCGGCAGAAGCGATACAGTTGATATGAAACCCAGATTTTTTCTTTCATGATTTAGATAGAGCATGTGATTGTAAGCAACTTTCTGATTTACTCCTATTATCAAATTTTCTTTGTTCTCTTTGTGTCTTTATTTGAAAAGCAGGAATGTAAGCCTAGGAGACGGTCCATTTTTGGTTCAGCACCTGGGTAGCGCTTGCTGATTGTTGGCTAAATGGAGCTACAAATCAGCAAGTGCTACCCAAAAAATGGGTCAGCTCCTAAGATTATAATCCTGCTTTTTTAAATAAAGATACCAAAAAACAAAGAAAAATTGATAATAGGAGTAAATTAGAAAGTTTTATATCCCTTTAAGTGTAAGCAGTGCACACTGTATAAAGGAGATGTGAGAACCAGTATACTGTATATAAGTTTAAAAAATAACTTCTGTATATTATAATCAGGCTAATCAATTATCGTAATAGAACATTCTACCTAGCATTTATTTATTGTTTACTGTTCTTTTAACCACCATGGCTACAACATATCTATTATGCAAGTAAGCCAGATATATTTCCACAATATTTTTTTTTTTTCTCAGACAATACTAAATTCAGTTGACATGAATAAAAGCTTTGAAGACTTATCTCTGGATGATATGAACAGTTGAGAAATCAAAAATATTAAATATGTTAAAGGGGTACGAAAAAAAACAGCATTTTTTTTTTCTTATTTTTCATGATTCAAATAGCATGTGATTTTAAACAGCTTTCCAATTTACTTCTTTTATCCAATTTGCTCCATTCTCTTGGTATACTTTTTTAGATACTGGGAGCTGTCTGAGGACATCTGGTAAACCAATGAAAAGAGGCATTTTTATGAAGCCACCAATGAGCAGCTAGCTCCCACTAAAGCATTGCTGCTCCTGAGCCTACCTAGATAGGCTTTTCAACTAAGGATACCAAGTGAATGAAGCAATTTAGATAATATAAGCAAATTGAAAAGTTGCTTAAAATCACATGCTCTGCCCGAATCATGAAAGAAATGTTTTTGGTTTTCATGTCCCTTTAAATTCAGCATTCATCAATAAATCATGTCAGACTATAAGCGATTAGCTCAGGTCAAAATAGCATAAAAAATAAAGCAACAACAAACAGAAATGAAAGATATACAGCTAAAGCTCTACAGTAACCATTTCTCATAGGAGTCAGCTATATAAAATGTGCTGAACTCTTTTACATGTGGCTGATCCACACATCTCCTGTACACATCCCTGGGATCTATTAATTTGCCACAACAATTGTAAACTATTGTCCCAAATCTTAAAAACAAGCACAAGCTTTCATGATCCACTATATGTATAACATTGTTATAAACACACACTGCTGCCATATAGTGTTTAATAAATGTGCACATGCTCCTCTAAGCCTACCTCAATGCGCTCATAGAAAGGAGCTAAGCTTCAAAAGCCAAGGCAGAATATGCAGTGATCTGAGAAGTCACTGCTAAAAATAGAGCGTGTCTTCAGAAAGTACGGGACACATGCATGAACTTTTAGTGCTTTCACATTGCAGTGTTGCTCTACATCAGACTGTTCTCTCAAAACAATGCTTTGCTCTGGCTATACTGTGTAAATTTTCCTTAAAGGGACATTAAATACTAAATAAATCATTGCTTAAATGATGTATTCAGAGCTACGATTAGCCTGAGAATTATTTGTACATGTATTTTTAAAAATTATATTAGTTGTTTAAATATAAGGGTAAAGTTAATCATTAAACAGTGGAAGCCTCCATATTGCTATTTATGTTACAGTGAGAACAATTATCAATAGTTATAAACGGCTTAATAAGGGCAAGATTTCAAGTTGCGCGTTATCACTTTTTCACGCGATATGGTCTTTTCCCAATCAATTTCCATTGTGCAGCTATTACAAGTCTTGAAAAATCAGGATTGCACGCATGTATTCGCCTTTTACACAAGAATCTTTTCCGCGCTCGAAGAGCTGTAGTTAAACAGTTTTGTGCAACATAAAAGTTTCACGGAACACTTAAAAAATACATTGCAAAGTACAGTTACACTCATTAACACTGTCTAATAAAAAACAAATTATGTTTACCTGATAATTTCATTTCTATCGAGGGGAGGAGAGTCCACGGCTTCATTCATTACTTTTGGGAATTAAGAACCTAACCACCAGGAGGAGGCAAAGACACCCCAGCCAAAGGCTTAAATACCTCCCCCACTTCTCTCATCCCCCAGTCATTCTGCCGAGGGAACAAGGAACAGTAGGAGAAATATCAGGGTATAAACGGTGCCAGAAGATAAATACAATTTTGGTCCACCCATTGAAGACACGGGCGGGAGCCGATGGAAATGAAATTATCAGGTAAACATTATTTATGTTTTCCATCTAAAGGAGAGGAGAGTCCACTGCTTCATTCATTACTGTTGGGAACATATACCCAAGCTCTAGAGGACACTGAATGAAACCCGGAGGGAACAAATGGACCCTAATCTGAGGGCACTACCGCCTGTCTCCCAAAAACAGCTTCCATAGAAGCAAAAACGTCAAATTTGTAAAACTTTGTAAAAGTGTGTAAGGAGGACCAGGTAGCCGCCTTACAAATTTGCTCCAAAGGGGCCTCATTCTTGAAGGCCCAAGACAAAGCCATGGCTCTAGTTGAATGAGCCGTGATCCTCTGAGGAGGCTTATGTTCCACTGTCTCATAGGCCAAGCGAATAAAGCTCCTCAACCAAAAGGACAAAGAAGTAGAAGAGGCATTCTGCCCCTTGCACTTCTCTGAATACACCACAAAAAAAGATGTAGACTGTCTGAAATCCTTTGTAGCCTGAAGATAGAACTTCAGAGCACGAACCACATCCAGATTATGAAGTAACCTCTCCTTAAAAGAAGAAGGGTTAGGAGACAAAGACGGAACAACTATTTCCTGATTGATGTTATGATTAGACACCACCTTGGGAAGAAACCCCAAACCAGTGCAAAGCACAGCCTTATCAGCATGAAAAAAACAGATAAGGTGGCTTACATTGCAAGGCAGCCAGTTCAGATACTCTGCGTGCCGATGCAATGGCCAGCAGGAAGAGAACCTTCCAAGACAGAATCTTAATGTCAATGGAATGCATAGGCTCAAACAGAACCCTCTGCAAAACCTTAAGGACCAAGTTTAAGCTCCATGGGGGAGCAGACTGTCTAAAGACAGGCCTGATTCTAGACAGGACCTGAACAAAGGATTGAATGTCAGGGAGCTCAGCAAATCTCCTGTGAAACAAGACTGACAATGCCGAAATCTTTAAGGAACTAGCGGCAAGACCCTTCTCCAAACCGTCCTGGAGAAAGGACAGACTCCTGGATACCTTCATCTTATATCAAGGATATCCATGCTTCTCACACCAGGACAAGTAAGTCCTCCACACCTTATGGTAGATGCAATGAGTGACTGGCTTCCTTGCCTGAATTAGAGTATCAATCACACTTTCCGAAAAGCCTCTCTTGGCCAAGACTAGGCGTTCAATCTCCACGCAGTCAGCCTCAGAGAATCGAGATTTTGATGTTGAAAGGGGCCCTGTTCCAGCAGATCCCTGCGACAGGGTAACCCACGGCGGAGAGGATGACATCCCCACCAGATCCGCAAACCACGTCCTCCACGGCCACGACTGAGCAATCAGAATGGCCGAAGCCCGCTCCTGTTTGATTCGTGCCACAACAAGAGGTAGAAGTGGTAATACTGTGGAACAGTGGAAAAATGTAAGCTAGGCTGAACCCCAAGGCACCACTAAGGCATCTATTAGCTCTGCCTGGGGATCCATATTGGGCAGCTTGTAATTGAGTCTGGATGCCATGAGACCCATCTCCGGCGTTCCCCACCTGAGACAAATCTCTGCAAACACTTCGGGGTGAAGGGACCATTTTCCCAGATGGAAGGATTGTCTGCTGAGAAAGTCTGCTTCCCAGTTGTCCACACCTGGAATGTGAATCGCTAAGATCGAGCAGTTGTGGGACTCCGCCCACTCCAAGATCCGAGACACCTCCCTCATATCTAGGAAGCCCCTCGGTCCCCCTTGATGGTTAATGTAAGCCAACGAGGTAATGTTGTCGGTCTGGAATCTGATAAAGCTGAATGACCCCAGAAGAGGCCATGCCTCCAGAGCATTGTAGCTTGTTCAGAGTTCAATCCCGGGACCATTTTCCTTGTGCCATCCTGGCACCCCAAACAGCTCCCCATCCTGCCAGACTCGCGTCCGTGGTCACAATCTCCCAGGACGGTCTCAAGAAGATTGTCCCCATGGACAATTGCTCCGGACGGATCCACCAAAAGAGGGAGATCCAAGTCCGAGCATCCATGTATATCTGCTGTGATAGATCTGAATGATGGCCGTTCAACTGTCTCAACATGCACAACTGAAGAGGTCTGAGACGGAACCTTGCAAATGGAATGACGTCTATGCTGGAAACCATGAGTCCGATCACCTCCATACACTGAGCCATCAATGGGCTTGAGGAGGACTGAAGGGCAAGACAAGAGGACGCAATCTTCCTGCGTTGATGGTCTGCGAGAAATATTTTCATGGACAAAGAGTCTATTATCGTGCCCAGGAACTCCGGTCGGGGGCTGCACCTTCATGCCGATTGTGCCTCGGCAAGCTTCTTGCTCTGCTTAGACTTGTTCCAAGAATGAGCTGGTTTCCAAGTTCCCTTGGACTGGTCCACTTTTGCAGCGGGCTCCTGGCGCTGGGCCTTGTCCGCACGAAAGGGGCAAAAAGTAGATCCTTTAGGCTTAGCCTTCTTATCCTGCGGTAGGAAAGCTCCCTTGCCTCCCGTAACCGTGGATATGATCAAATCCAATCCTGGACCGAACAGAATCTTTCCTTGGAAAGGCAGGGACAAAAGTCTCAACTTAGATGTCATGTCCGCAGACCAAAGACTTTAGCCAGAGAGCCCTGCAAGCTAAAACGGAAAAACCTGACACCTTAGCGTTCAGGCAATTATTTGCATATTGGCATCACATATGAAAGAATTGGCGATCTTCAGCGCCTTAATCTTATCCTGTATCTCGTTGATGGAAGTCTCCCCCTCAACCATTTCACAAAGGGATTCACACCAATATGTCGCAGCACCGGCGACCGTGGCTATAGCCGCTGCCGGCTGAAAAACAAACCCTGTGTGTTGATACATTTTCCTTAACATGTTTTCCAACTTTTTATCCATGGGCTCTTAAAACGACGAACTAGTTGGCCGCTTCGTGAGCGTGGAGATAGCACCATCCACCTTAGTGACAGTACCCCAGAGCTCCAGCTGAGAGTCCGGGACAGGGGAACCGCTTCTTAAAGGAAGAAGGGGAAAAGGAAAAAGCATTCATTCTTAATAATATTTGGCATCTTAACAGGAACCGTTAAGGCCTTAGGCACCACCCTGTCCTCATACACCTTATCAAGCTTAGGAATCGCAGGTCCTTCTGGAAGTTTCGGTCCTGGAACCTCCAGAGTAGCAAGCACTTGTTTCAGCAAAAAGCGCACATTTTCCATCCTAAACCAAAAGTACCCAGAGTTTTAGATGACACGGACTCCGACCCAGAAGGGGCATCCTCTGAAAAGTCAGAGTGGGCCTCGTCATCGTATAATGCCTAAGAAATTTTCACAGGCATAGACAAACCCTGGGCCGGGCCGCCCTGATACGCCCTATGCTTGCACTTAGCAGAACGTGGTAAGGCATAGATCACTTTCGATACCGCCGTTTGCAGTTGATCCGCAAAATCTGACGGCCAATGAATCTCTCCCGCAGGAGTAATGGTTGGACCCTGGGGCGCTGAATGTGCAATTGGAGATAAATGCAAGGAACGCACCTCACGGGACGGGGAACCCTCAGAGGTGGACGGCTCAGTAGTAGTAGACATCCATTTACTTTTAGATGTCGTAACTTTATTAAGGCATGTGGAACATAGTTGAGCAGGCTGTTCTACCAGAACCTCCTCACAAACACAGGAATGAGATCTTGTTAAAGAGGGAGAACCCTCTAACGCGTCAGAGTCCTCCACAGCTTGCGCTTTTATTACGGACTAGATTCACTTAATAAACAGGCATCTTTTTAACCTCCAATGGCCGTGGCACTCCCCACCTCTTATAGTCACACCCAGTCACATGGAATGCCCGGCAGGACCGCCCCTGCCTAAGGAGAAAACGCGCCAGAAAATGGTTGCACCATACTCCCATAATTCACCTGAAAGTTCCACACATTGCCAGAGCCTCATCTCGCACATAACGCAGCAATGACACAATAAACAATATCATGTATAAACCCCCCTGTTCAATAATCCCCTTACTAGGAATATTAACCCTTGATACTATAAAGATAAAAAGGCGTCACACAGTGACCCTGTCTTCCGTGTTATGATTATGTAATACAAAATGAAACGATCTTACAAGAATCTACGCCGTGGAACAGGAACACGGCCCTTCAAGTGTGACAGGTTAGTAGCCTCGCTCCTGACATGGACCTGAGTGTAAAAAGCAGGCAGCGAAACTCGTCAACACTGATTGCTTGTGGAGCTGTTAATATGAGTTGGGATGGTTTCGCAGAAAGACTCTCCCTGCATCTCCGGACTCTAACTTTCACCCAGGCTCTCACTGACAGGACTACTTAAAACTCCAGTGCCAATGCGAAGAGTATTACCTTCCATAAACGACTATACCTATCTTCGGCACTTATCTGCCGTTCCTGTGACGAAAGGCAAAGAATGACTGGGGGATGAGGGAAGTGGGGGAGGTATTTAAGCCTTTGGCTGGGGTGTCTTTGCCTCCTCCTGGTGGCCAGGGTCTTAATTCCCAACAGTAATGAATGAAGCCATGGACTCTCCTCCCCTTTAGATGGAAATTATGTTAAAAAAATATTGCACATCAAAGTTATAAGGGCTCAAACATACGAGATCTCTGGTGTTAGAAAAAAATGCAGACAAAGGGATTTTACATTGACATACATACACATACATAGAGAAACATGGATTTATATGTATAGAGATATGTTTAACTATGGAGATAATGAAAATATTTCACATTAAACAATATCTCATATGGAAGAGATTTGCAAATAGATCTCAAAATATCTACATATATATATATATATATTCATATACATATCTGGCTATAAATAGATATATCAGTCCATAAAACATCACATATATAAATACATATTTATTTATTTGTTTATTTATAAATCAAAAGAACATATTCCGTTACGAAAACATTTTTGCAATATTTTCATGCACACTTTTCGAGGAGAATATGTCTTTGTGCAATATATTAGGATTTTGTGTGTTTTTTTTTCTATTTGTCTTCTCTGTCTGGCTGTTTGCATTATGCGGCTTAACGCGTGTGCAAAATAAGTTATTTCTCAACTTTCAATAGCTGTGCAATCCCAAATGCAAAAAGGCCATAACACACGCAGTGTTTTCACAACTGATTTGCCGCACGACTTGTAATCTTGCCCTAAGAGTGTGAAACCAATGAATATAGCTGTGCCTGCACGTCCATGTTTAACATGAATTGGAAAGCCCACAATATTCATAATTAAATTACAGGAAAGGAGAATAAAATAAATAATGAAAGTATATTGCAAAGTTGTTTTACTACATGTAATTAATCATTTATATTAATATATTAAGATGTTTAATGTCCCTTTAACACAATGCAGCCAGAGTGAAGCTCTGTTTGAAAAGAACAGATGAATATGGAGGACAGGGATTCTTTGAAACTTGCCCCCTAGTTTTCCTGGTCTGCAAAGCTGTGACTCCTGAATGTAAGACTTACTATATTTTGACCATATAATTATCATAATTATGTGATGCAGTTAGACCAAGAGTAAAGAAAATGTATTCAAGAGACATTTTAAATCTTAACAACATTTCTTTTTTCTCTGCAGCTAATTTGCAGTCATTCTCAATTGCTTCAACATATTATAAAACTTTATTATTATTCGCCAGTTAATCAACACATTGCAATTGAGCTGGTACTTTAGTGTAACCGCCTAACTTAAAATTTAATTTAAAAATTACCTGCAAACGATTTTTCACTAAAGAAAATCTCATTGCAGAAAGTGAGAAAAAGTGATTGGTGGTTACCCACACATTCTTCAACAGATGTGTTCAACTAGGCCTGTTATTCTAGCACATAATTAGAGCATTTTCTTATTTACACTTGTCCCTTTAAAAACAGAATTTATGTTTACCTGATAAATTACTTTCTCCAACGGTGTGTCCGGTCCACGGCGTCATCCTTACTTGTGGGATATTCTCTTCCCCAACAGGAAATGGCAAAGAGCCCAGCAAAGCTGGTCACATGATCCCTCCTAGGCTCCGCCTACCCCAGTCATTCGACCGACGTTAAGGAGGAATATTAGCATAGGAGAAACCATATGGTACCGTGGTGACTGTAGTTAAAGAAAATAAATTATCAGACCTGATTAAAAAAAAAACCAGGGCGGGCCGTGGACCGGACACACCGTTGGAGAAAGTAATTTATCAGGTAAACATAAATTCTGTTTTCTCCAACATAGGTGTGTCCGGTCCACGGCGTCATCCTTACTTGTGGGAACCAATACCAAAGCTTTAGGACACGGATGAAGGGAGGGAGCAAATCAGGTCACCTAAATGGAAGGCACCACGGCTTGCAAAACCTTTCTCCCAAAAATAGCCTCAGAAGAAGCAAAAGTATCAAACTTGTAAAATTTGGTAAAAGTGTGCAGTGAAGACCAAGTCGCTGCCCTACATATCTGATCAACAGAAGCCTCGTTCTTGAAGGCCCATGTGGAAGCCACAGCCCTAGTGGAATGAGCTGTGATTCTTTCGGGAGGCTGCCGTCCGGCAGTCTCGTAAGCCAATCTGATGATGCTTTTAATCCAAAAAGAGAGAGAGGTAGAAGTTGCTTTTTGACCTCTCCTTTTACCGGAATAAACAACAAACAAGGAAGATGTTTGTCTAAAATCCTTTGTAGCATCTAAATAGAATTTTAGAGCGCGAACAACATCCAAATTGTGCAACAAACGTTCCTTCTTTGAAACTGGTTTCGGACACAGAGAAGGTACGATAATCTCCTGGTTAATGTTTTTGTTAGAAACAACTTTTGGAAGAAAACCAGGTTTAGTACGTAAAACCACCTTATCTGCATGGAACACCAGATAAGGAGGAGAACACTGCAGAGCAGATAATTCTGAAACTCTTCTAGCAGAAGAAATTGCAACTAAAAACAAAACTTTCCAAGATAATAACTTAATATAAACGGAATGTAAGGGTTCAAACGGAACCCCCTGAAGAACTGAAAGAACTAAATTGAGACTCCAAGGAGGAGTCAAAGGTTTGTAAACAGGCTTAATTCTAACCAGAGCCTGAACAAAGGCTTGAACATCTGGCACAGCTGCCAGCTTTTTGTGAAGTAACACAGACAAGGCAGAAATCTGTCCCTTCAGGGAACTTGCAGACAATCCTTTTTCCAATCCTTCTTGAAGGAAGGATAGAATCTTAGGAATCTTAACCTTATCCCAAGGGAATCCTTTAGATTCACACCAACAGATATATTTTTTCCAAATTTTGTGGTAAATCTTTCTAGTTACAGGCTTTCTGGCCTGAACCAGAGTATCGATAACAGAATCTGAGAACCCTCGCTTCGATAGGATCAAGCGTTCAATCTCCAAGCAGTCAGCTGGAGTGAAACCAGGTTCGGATGTTCGAACGGACCCTGAACAAGAAGGTCTCGTCTCAAAGGTAGCTTCCAAGGTGGAGCCGATGACATATTCACCAGATCTGCATACCAAGTCCTGCGTGGCCACGCAGGAGCTATCAAGATCACCGACGCCCTCTCCTGATTGATCCTGGCTACCAGCCTGGGGATGAGAGGAAACGGCGGGAACACACTTTATTACTGCAATTGCGAAAAAACATGAAGGAATTGTTCAAAATTCACCAAATTTTCACCACAGTGTCTTAAAGCCTTAAAAGTATTGCACACCAAATTTGGAAGCTTTAACCCTTAAAATAACGGAACCGGAGCCGTTTTTAACTTTAACCCCTTTACAGTCCCTGGTATCTGCTTTGCTGAGACCCAACCAAGCCCAAAGGGGAATACGATACCAAATGACGCCTTCAGAAAGTCTTTTCTAAGTATCAGAGCTCCTCTCACATGCGACTGCATGCCATGCCTCTCAAAAACAAGTGCGCAACACCGGCGCGAAAATGAGACTCTGCCTATGCTTTGGGAAAGCCCCTAAAGAATAAGGTGTCTAAAACAGTGCCTGCCGATATTATTATATCAAAATACCCAAATAAAATGATTCCTCAAGGCTAAATATGTGTTAATAATGAATCGATTTAGCCCAGAAAAAGTCTACAGTCTTAATAAGCCCATGTGAAGCCCTTATTTACAATCGTAATAAACATGGCTTACCGGATCCCATAGGGAAAATGACAGCTTCCAGCATTACATCGTCTTGTTAGAATGTGTCATACCTCAAGCAGCAAGAGACTGCACACTGTTCCCCCAACTGAAGTTAATTGCTCTCAACAGTCCTGTGTGGAACAGCCATGGATTTTAGTGACGGTTGCTAAAATCATTTTCCTCATACAAACAGAAATCTTCATCTCTTTTCTGTTTCTGAGTAAATAGTACATACCAGCACTATTTCAAAATAACAAACTCTTGATTGAATAATAAAAACTACAGTTAAACACTAAAAAACTCTAAGCCATCTCCGTGGAGATGTTGCCTGTACAACGGCAAAGAGAATGACTGGGGTAGGCGGAGCCTAGGAGGGATCATGTGACCAGCTTTGCTGGGCTCTTTGCCATTTCCTGTTGGGGAAGAGAATATCCCACAAGTAAGGATGACGCCGTGGACCGGACACACCTATGTTGGAGAAAGGGACATTAAACACTAAATAAATATTATTTAGAATGATGCATTCAAAGAAAAAGATTAGTCTGAGAATAACATGTAGATGTATTTTATAAAGTTTCATTAGGTTTAAATACTGACAACATTAGTGTGAAGGTTCAGGGTCTATAAAACAATGGGAGCGGCCATATTGTAACTTAGGTTACCTTTTCTGCTGTGGCCAATTAGAGACAGTTATAAATAGGTAATTTCCGTGTGCAGCCAATGGCTGTGTGAAATAGAACAGTGTTCTGCCCTTCTATTTCTAACAGGAACTGTAAAGCTAAAAATTTCAGAATGGGTTTACAGGAATAGAAAACAGAATTTATGCTTACCTGATAAATTACTTTCTCTTACGGTGTATCCAGTCCACGGATTCATCCTTACTTGTGGGATATTCTCATTCCCTACAGGAAGTGGCAAAGAGAGCACACAGCAGAGCTGTCCATAGAGCTCCCCCTCAGGCTCCGCCCCCCCCAGTCATTCGACTGACGGTTAGGAGAAAAAGGAGAAACCATAGGGTGCAGTGGTGACTGTAGTTTTACAAAAATAAATTTGAACCTGACGTAATTGCCAGGGCGGGCCGTGGACTGGATACACCGTAAGAGAAAGTAATTTATCAGGTAAGCATAAATTCTGTTTTCTCTTACATGGTGTATCCAGTCCACGGATTCATCCTTACTTGTGGGATACCAATACCAAAGCTTTAGGACACGGATGAAGGGAGGGAACAAGTCAGGTAACCTAAACGGAAGGCACCACTGCTTGCAAAACCTTTCTCCCAAAAATAGCCTCCGAAGAAGCAAAAGTATCGAATTTGTAAAATTTGGCAAAAGTATGCAGTGAAGACCAAGTCGCTGCCTTACAAATCTGTTCAACAGAAGCCTCATTCTTGAAAGCCCATGTGGAAGCCACAGCTCTGGTGGAATGAGCTGTAATTCGTTCAGGAGGCTGCTGTCCAGCAGTCTCATAAGTCAATCGGATGATGCTTTTCAGCCAGAAGGAAAGAGAGGTAGCAGTCGCTTTCTGACCTCTCCTCTTACCAGAATAGACAACAAACAAGGTTTAGGTTTGTCTGAAATCTTTAGTTGCATTTAAATAGAATTTTAAAGCACGAACCACATCAAGATTCTGTAACAGTCGTTCCTTCTTAGAAACTGGATTACGGCACAGGGAAGGAACAATGATTTCCTGGTTAATATTCTTATTAGAAACCACTTTTGGAAGAAAACCAGGTTTGGTACGCAAAACAACCTTATCTGCATGGAACACCAGATAAGGTAAATTACACTGCAAAGCAGACAATTCTGAAAGTCTTCGAGCAGAAGAAATAGCTACCAAAAACAAAACTTTCCAAGATAATAACTTAATATCTATGGAATGTAAAGGTTCAAACGGAACCCCTTGAAGAACTGAAAGAACTAAATTTAGACTCCATGGAGGAGCCACAGGTTTATAGACAGGCTTGATTCTAACTAGAGCCTGTGCAAACGCCTGAATGTCTGGTACTGCTGCCAGACGCTTGTGTAACAGGATAGACAGAGCAGATATCTGTCCCTTTAAGGAACTAGCTGACAATCCTTTCTCCAATCCTTCTTGGAGAAAAGACAATATCCTGGGAATCCTAATCTTACTCCACAAGTAACCCTTGGATTCACACCAACAAAGATATTTCCGCCATATCTTATGGTAAATTTTCCTGGTGACAGGCTTTCTGGCCTGGATCAGAGTATCTATAACCGATTCAGAGAACCCACGCTTAGCTAGAATTAAGCGTTCAATCTCCAAGCAGTCAGTTGCAGAGAAACTAGATTTGGATGCTTGAATGGACCCTGTATTAGAAGATCCTGCCTCGATGGCAGTTTCCATGGTGGAACCGATGACATGTCCACTAGGTCTGCATACCAAGTCCTGCATGGCCACGCAGGCGCTATCAGAATTACCGAAGCCTTCTCCTGTTTGATTCTGGCTACTAGCCGAGGGAGAAGAGGAAACGGTGGAAAGACATAAGCTAGACTGAAGGACCAAGGCGCTACTAGAGCATCTATCAATGCCGCCTTGGGATCCCTGGACCTGGATCCGTAAAGGGGAAGTTTTGTGTTCTGACGGGACGCCATCAGATCCAATTCTGGAATGCCCCATAGTTGGGTCAGCTGAGCAAAAACCTCCGGGTGGAGTTCCCACTCCCCCGGGTGAAAAGTCTGACGACTCAGAAAATCCGCCTCCCAGTTGTCTACTCCTGGGATGTGAATTGCAGATAGGTGGCAGGATTGATCCTCTGCCCATTTGATGATCTTGGTTACTTCCTTCATCGCTAGGGAACTCTTTGTTCCCCCCTGATGATTGATGTACGCTACAGTCGTGATGTTGTCCGACTGAAATCTGATGAATTTGGCCTCCGCTAGTTGAGGCCATGCCTGGAGCGTATCGAATATCGCTCTCAGTTCCAAAATGTTTATCGGGAGAAGAGATTCTTCCGGAGACCATAGGCCCTGAGCTTTCAGGGAGTCCCAGACCGCACCCCAGCCTAACAGACCGGCATCGGTCGTGACAATGATCCACTCCGGTCTGCGGAAGCACATTCCCTGAGACAGGTGATCGTAAGACAACAACCAGAGAAGAGAGTCTCTGGTTTTCTGGTCCAATTGTATTTGAGGAGACAAATCTGCATAATCCCCATTCCACTGTTTGAGCATGCACAGTTGTAGTGGTCTGAGATGAATTCGGGCAAAAGGGACAACGTCCATTGCCGCAACCATTAATCCGATTACCTCCATGCACTGAGCCACAGAAGGCCGAGGAATGGAATGAAGAACTCAGCAAGTAGTTAAAAGCTTTGATTTCCTGACCTCTGTCAGAAATATTTTCATTTCTACCGAGTCTATTAGTGTTCCCAGGAAGGGAACCTTTGTGAGCGGGGACAGAGAACTCTTTTCTACGTTCACCTTCCACCCGTGAGACCTTAGAAAGGCCAGAACAATGTCCGTATGAGCCTTGGCTCTGTGAAAAGACGACGCCTGTATTAAGATGTCGTCTAGGTAAGGTGCTACTGCAATGCCCCGCGGTCTTAGAACCGCTAGAAGGGACCCTAGAACCTTTGTGAAAATTCTGGGAGCGGTGGCCAACCCGAAAGGAAGGGCCACGAACTGGTAATGCGTGTCCAGAAAGACGAACCTTAGGAACTGATGATGATCTTTGTGGATAGGAATATGTAGGCACGCATCTTTTAGATCCACGGTAGTCATATATTGACCTTCCTGGATCATCGGTAAGATTGTCCGAATGGTTTCCATTTTGAAAGACGGAACTCTGAGGAATTTGTTTAGAATTTTTAGATCCAGGATTGGCCTGAAAGTTCCTTCCTTTTTGGGAACTACAAACAGGTTTGAGTAAAATCCCAGTCCTTGTTCTGCAATTGGGACTGGGTGTATCACTCGCATTTTTAGAAGATCTTCTACACAGCATAAGAACGCCTGTTTCTTTGTCTGGTCTGAAGACAAACGAGAAATGTGGAACCTTCCCCTTGAAGGAGAGTCCTTGAATTCTAGAAGATACCCCTGAGCAACAATTTCTAATGCCCAGGGATCTGGAACATCTCTTGCCCAAGCCTGAGCAAAGAGAGAAAGTCTGCCCCCTACCAGATCCGGTCCCGGATCAGGGGCTACCCCTTCATGCTGTCTTGGTAGCAGCTGCAGGCTTCTTGGCCTGCTTACCCTTGTTCCAGCCCTGCAAAGCCTTCCAGGTTGCTTTGGGCTGGGAAGCGTTACCCTCCTTGCAGAGGTTGAAGCAGGTCCGCTCCTGAAGTTGCGAAAGGAGCGAAAATTAGCCTTGTTTTTGGCCTTAAACGGTCTATCTTGTGGAAGGGCATGGCCCTTTCCCCCAGTGATATCCGAAATAATTTCTTTCAACTCTGGGCCGAATAGGGTCTTTCCTTGAAAGGAATATTTAATAGTTTTGTTTTGGACGACACGTCAGCCGACCACGATTTGAGCCAAAGCGCTCTTCGCGCCATAATGGCAAAACCAGAATTTTTCGCCGCTAACTTAGCTAATTGTAAAGCGGCATCTGTGATAAAAGAATTAGCCAGCTTTAGAGCATGAATTCTATCCATGACTTCGTCATATGAAGTCTCCCTCTGGAGCGACTCCTCCAGCGCCTCAAATCAAAAAGCTGCTGCAGTAGTTACAGGAATAATGCAGGCAATCGGTTGAAGAAGGAAACCTTGTTGAACAAATATCTTCTTTAGCAAACCTTCTAATTTTTTATCCATAGGATCTTTGAAAGCACAACTGTCTTCTATTGGTATGGTTGTGCGCTTGGCTAGTGTGGAAACTGCTCCCTCTACCTTAGGGACCGTCTGCCACGCGTCCCGCCTGGGGTCAGTTATGGGGAACATTTTCTTAAAGATGGGGGGGGGGACAAAAGGTACACCTGGTCTCTCCCACTCCCTAGTCACAATATCCGCCACCCTCTTCGGGATCGGAAACGCATCAGTGTATACAGGGACTTCTAGAAACTTGTCCATTTTACACAATTTTTCTGGGACCACCATGGGGTCACAATCATCCAGCGTAGCTAAAACCTCCTTAAGCAGTACGCGGAGGTGTTCCAGCTTAAATTTAAACGCTAAGAAATCTGATTCTGCCCGCTGAGAAACCTTTCCTGTGTCAGGTATTTCTCCCTCAGACAGTACATCCCTCACTGCCACTTCAGAGTGTTGTGAGGGTACAACAGATAAATCATCCAAAACTTCTGATTGCTCATCCTCTGTTCTTAAAACTGAGCTATAACGCTTTTTAGGAAAAACTGGCAGTTTGGATAGAAATGCTGCAAGGGAATTATCCATGAATGCTGCTAATTGTTGTAAGGTAATAGGGGCCAATGCGCTAGAGGTACTAGGCATCGCTTGCGCGGGCGGAACTGGTGTCGACACATGGGGAGAGGAAGGAGGACTATCCTTGTTACCTTCCGTTAAAGAATCATCTTGGGCTACATTTTTAAGTGTCACTGCATGGTCTTTAAAATGTTTAGATACCTTAGCACACTTTAAACACAAATGTAAAGGGGGTACCGCCATGGCTTTTAAACACATAGAACAAGGTCTATCAGTAGGCTCAGACATGTTAAACAGACTTAGACAGCACTCAAATACAGTAAAATACAATTTTTGAAAAAACGGTACTGTGCCTTTAAATAATAAAAAGCGCACACTTTTTTACTAAATCTCCAAAAATCATCCAATCTTTATGAAATTTTCACCATATGATCCTAATGCTTTGAAATGATTGCACAGCAAATTTCAAGGCAATTAACCCCTTACTGCCCAAACCGGAGCAAATTAAAGCTGGCAACCGGTTAGCAAAACTATAGCACCATGCCACAGCCTCTGCTGTGGCCCTACCTTCCTTGGGGAATAGTTTTAATCGAAAATAAGCCTCTCTGAAGTCCTCAAGTAATCTCTGGACTCTTCACATGGAGCTGCATGAAGCTGTCTGTAAAATCAACTGCGCAACTGAGGCGCGAATTTCAGGCCCTCTCCCTCTTCACTCTGGGGATGTGGGGCCTTCCCAAGCCAAAATAGGTGTCTAAATAGATGCCATGCGGAATAAACCCCAAAAAAGTGTTTCAAATGTAATATAAACTTGTATAAATATCAGATTATTGTAAAAAAATAATCGATTGCCCTTTAACAGTGTCCACCAGTGTTTGAGCCCTTTCAAATAAGCCTTCCTTCTATACTAAGTCTCAGAATATGGCTTACCTTTCCCACATGGGGATTCTTGTCAGTCTTCTAGCATTACTAAGTCTTGACTAGAAAAAATGACTGAAACATACCTCAAAGCAGTTAAGCCTGCAAACTGTTCCCCCCAACTGAAGTTTTCTGATGCTCAACAGTCCTGTGTGGGAACAGCAGTGAATTTTAGTTACAACATGCTAAAATCATTTTCCTCTCAGCAGAAATCTTCATCACTTTCTGCCACAGAGTAAATAGTACAAACCGGCACTATTTTAAAATAACAAACTTTTGATTGAAGAAATAAAAACTACAAATCTAACACTACATTCACTTTAACCTCCCGTGGAGATGCTACTTGTTAGAGCGGCAAAGAGAATGACTGGGGGGTGGAGCCTGAGGGAGAGCTATATGGACAGCTCTGCTGTGTGCTCTCTTTGACACTTCCTGTAGGGAATGAGAATATCCCACAAGTAAGGATGAATCCGTGGACTGGATACACCATGTAAGAGAAAACAAAAAAAAAAGAATGAAAGTATATTGCAGAGTTAATATAAATATTAAAATCGTGTTTTGTTTTTTTTTAAAAGCACAGCATTAATCAAAATTTAAACACTAATTTAAAACTGCACTGCAAAAGATCTATAAAATATATATATAAATAAAAATAATTTAACACGGTCAATTTACAAGGTTTTGAAAATAAAGCACAGTTTATGGATATGCCCCTCGAAAAGCCTGGTGGATCACAAGTTCCTGGTGTCCATAGCTGTGGCCAACTAGGAGCAGATGCAAATAAACTTGTGCTCTGATCTAAGCAATCACTGTGTTAGAATCTAATTTGATAACGCATATAATTTTAACACTAGCTACTGTGATTCTCTGTGTTAAACACATAGTTAAAGTCCCAAACAGGAGCCACAAAGCAATGATGGTCCCAAGCGGATACTGCTTCTGAGCCAATCTGCAGCAAAAGTTGCATCGATGGGTCATGCAACTACCGTAGCTGATTGGGTCAGCATCAATGTTTGATCAGGACCTGCGGTGCTCTGTGGCTCCCAGTTGGTACTTTTATTGACTATGTGTTTACATGCATTGCAAGGCTACAAATGCTCTAGTGAATTAAAGCATGACATTTTTCCACTATAATCACCTTTAAATGGTCTCCCCAAATAGTCTGTGAGGTCCAAATGAGTTGCAAGCAACGACTCAATCAGTCAAGATAAGAATGAGACACTTCCACTGTACTTTAATAAACTTCTTGCTTCAGGTGCAAAGAGATTCTGCCTTCACTTTTCATTTAGACACCTGGGTTATGGGACTACAACTAAAGAAGTTTTATCTTTAACTTGATGGAGTTGCCTGCTGCCTGAATTTCCTTTTCAATAAAGGTGCAGAGTAGATAAATAAAATAAAAAGAGAAGATAGCGAAATCTGTGGGAACAGTCTATTGGAAGTATATATTTTATGTATTGTTTCAGACTTGATAAAGGAAGGAACTCTTCAGAAAGCTTGTCAACTTATAAATGTATAGTTAGTCCAATAAAAAAGTATCATTGCTCAATGCAATACTCTTGTTATTTTGATATCTATTTATCTATCTATATATATAATACACACACACACATATCTATATATATATATATATATCTATCTATATATATATATATATATATATATATATATATATATATATATATATATATACCGTCCAGATTACAGTGTTACCCTCCTATGGACATCCGCCTGGGTGCAGGAATGTAATAAATAATCCTCCAAACAAAATGCACTCGCAGGTCTTTGTAAAGTAAAACAAACTCTGTTTATTGAATATATATATATATATATATATACACACAGGTATACCTCGCTCATGCAGCGGGTTAGGGACCGGAGCCCCGCTATAAAGTGAAAACCGCCTTAAAGTGAAAAAAGGCGGTTTTAGCTTTCTTTTCACTTCCCTCTGTGTTTAAAAACTTGAAAACATGTTTGAACTAACATACAGGGAGTGCAGAATTATTAGGCAAGTTGTATTTTTGAGGATTAATTTTATTATTGAACAACAACCATGTTCTCAATGAACCCAAAAAACTCATTAATATCAAAGCTGAATAGTTTTGGAAGTAGTTTTTAGTTTGTTTTTAGTTATAGCTATTTAGGGGGATATCTGTGTGTGCAGGTGACTATTACTGTGCATAATTATTAGGCAACTTAACAAAAAACAAATATATACCCATTTCAATTATTTATTTTTACCAGTGAAACCAATATAACATCTCAACATTCACAAATATACATTTCTGACATTCAAAAACAAAACAAAAACAAATCAGTGACCAATATAGCCACCTTTATTTGCAAGGACACGCAAAAGCCTGCCATCCATGGATTCTGTCAGTGTTTTGATCTGTTCACCATCAACATTGCGTGCAGCAGCAACCACAGCCTCCCAGACACTGTTCAGAGAGGTGTACTGTTTTCCCTCCTTGTAAATCTCACATTTGATGATGGACCACAGGTTCTCAATGGGGTTCAGATCAGGTGAACAAGGAGGCCATTTTATTAGATTTTCTTCTTTTATACCCTTTCTTGCCAGCCACGCTGTGGAGTACTTGGACGCGTGTGATGGAGCATTGTCCTGCATGAAAATCATGTTTTTCTTGAAGAATGCAGACTTCTTCCTGTACCACTGCTTGAAGAAGGTGTCTTCCAGAAACTGGCAGTAGGACTGGGAGTTGAGCTTGACTCCATCCTCAACCCGAAAAGGCCCCACAAGCTCATCTTTGATGACACCAGCCCAAACCAGTACTCCACCTCCACCTTGCTGGCGTCTGAGTCGGACTGGAGCTCTCTGCCCTTTACCAATCCAGCCACGGGCCCATCCATCTGGCCCATCAAGACTCACTCTCATTTCATCAGTCCATAAAACCTTAGAAAAATCAGTCTTGAGATATTTCTTGGCCCAGTCTTGACGTTTCAGCTTGTGTGTCTTGTTCAGTGGTGGTCGTCTTTCAGCCTTTCTTACCTTGGCCATGTCTCTGAGTATTGCACACCTTGTGCTTTTGGGCACTCCAGTGATGTTGCAGCTCTGAAATATGGCCAAACTGGTGGCAAGTGGCATCTTGGCAGCTGCACGCTTGACTTTTCTCAGTTCATAGGCAGTTATTTTGCGCCTTGGTTTTTCCACACGCTTCTTGCGACCCTGTTGACTATTTTGAATGAAACGCTTGATTGTTCAATGATCACGCTTCAGAAGCTTTGCAATTTTAAGAGTGCTGCATCCCTCTGCAAGATATCTCACTATTTTTTACTTTTCTGAGCCTGTCAAGTCCTTCTTTTGACCCATTTTGCCAAAGGAAAGGAAGTTGCCTAATAATTATGCACACCTGATATAGGGTGTTGATGTCATTAGACCACACCCCTTCTCATTACAGAGATGCACATCACCTAATATGCTTAATTGGTAGTAGGCTTTCGAGCCTATACAGCTTGGAGTAAGACAACATGCATAAAGAGGATGATGTGGTCAAAATACTCATTTGCCTAATAATTCTGCACTCCCTGTATATCAGGGGTGTAATAGTGCTACGTTTAGTTTAACACTAGCACAGCAC